>NW_023270377.1:57318870-57561977 GCF_011800145.1 Mirounga leonina | reverse complement strand
GGAAGGAAGGAAGGAAGGAAGGAAGGAAGGAAGGAAGGAAGGAAGGAAGGAAGGAAGGAAGGATGAAACCAATCTGCTCATTATTTTTGACATTTCTACCTAACAAAGAAACTTGGAATCTTTAAAGCAGAATTTCTCAGCCACAACACTACTGATATTTTGGAGCTGTAATTCTTTGTGGTGGGGGTCACCTGTGCATGGTGGGGTGCTTAGCAGCATTCCCGGCCTCTACCCACTAGATGCCAGAAGCAGCCCACCCCACTCCTCTCCACCTCTCCCCCCGCAAAGACAGGACAACCAAAAGTACCTCCGGACATTGCCAAATCACTCTCAGTTGAGAACGAGTGTTTGGAAAAGAAGCAAAAAAAGTGTTGAATATTTTAATTGCTTTCAAAAGTGTCTGATTCTTTACTCATCACCATCTCCAGTAGCATTTTACCCTTCTCCCAAAAGTTTTTTTGGGGAGGGGGTGTTGTTTGATGAAGGAGGCGGGTGAGTACAAGAGCTCAATTGTTAATCCTTATCTGCCACAAAAGAAAGTCAAGAGAAAAGGACTGAAGCATGAAGTAAGAGAATGAGCACAGGATTTGGAAATATGTGGGGACCAGAAGACATAGTGAAGAGTTAGAAGTGGTTGCCCCTGGAGAAAAAGAATGGAGGGGGGAGGAAGAAGGCAGAGGACTGTTGCCATTTGTTATAAGCCTTTTTTTCCTTAAAGATTTTATTTTATTTATTTATTTACTTGAGAGAGAGAGAAGAGCACAAGCAGGGGCAGAGGGAGAGGGAGAGGGAGAAGCAGGCTTCCCGCCGAGCAGGGAGCCCGATGCGGGGCTCGATCCCAGGACCCTGGGATCATGACCTGAGCCGAAGGCAGATGCTTAACCGACTGAGCCACAGATGCCCCTGTTATAAGCCTTTCTCTCCATGGTTAACTCTGCCCTTGTATTACGTTCATGGAAGCACGAGCTGACTTTGAGCCAGACTACAGCGGGTCTGGAACCAGCACGCACCCCGGGACTGGTGCGGTGGGAGCCTGGTGAGGCCGCAGGTGCTCTGGCCCCTCACCACATTTCTATCTGCAGG
This sequence comes from Mirounga leonina, assembly GCF_011800145.1. NCBI lineage: Eukaryota > Metazoa > Chordata > Mammalia > Carnivora > Phocidae > Mirounga > Mirounga leonina. The sequence goes on along the minus strand of NW_023270377.1, from coordinate 57,560,894 downwards.
ACCACAACTCTCAGGAAGAAGCCTACTCTGAGCTTCAACTGATGGGTTTCAGCACAGAGTACATACTCAAATAGCTTCCTGAAGCCCTGGACATCAGACCTGCGCGAGCACAGAACAAGGAGAGCTACTGGACTGACAAAATAAAGAATGTGGATGCACTTGACAGAAAGCCCCAGGAAATGGTACTGTCTCATTTGTCCTCCTGGGATTTTCATTTATGGAGGTAACTAAGTGGCAGGGGACATGAGCAGACAAGGCCACTGAAAGATTACGGAGGAAGCAAGCAGGCCACACAAGGCCGCCTGATTTGGTTGGGAGGCAGGAGCAGGAGCAAGGGGAGAGCCCGGCTGGACCCTTGGTTGTGTCTGTGGCAGAAAAGGCAAGGCAGGACCGGGGAAGCAGCTTAAGAGGATGGGCTACTTTGAGTAATGTCGGTGGGCTCTGGGCTGCAGGGTGCTCTCTAGCTGTCTGGTACCTGGTCCTGGGTGATATAGGGCAGGGGCAATATCATCCTGGTGTGTGAGCTAGATAAGGAAGTGGTTTGGAACACGGGCTCTGGAGAGCAGGAGAGGGAAACAACTTTGACCATTAATTTGGCCCTGTAATTAACAGATGCCAATAGACAAATACAGCATCTAAGAAAACACAGCAAGGTCATCATCACCCACAACATTAGCAGGCCTTCCCTTTACTTAACTTAAACTAGATACTGCCAGCCAAAGAGAGAGTGAGTGACTAACAGATTCTGGACTTATCCATCTCTCAGAGGGGTCTTTGCAAATGTGCTTTGTGTGCTCTATTGATTTCTGTCAGCACCAAACATAATCTTTAAAAACTATGTGGAGTCATTAACAGATCAAAATTTTTATAATTCATATTTCTATGAGAAATATGAGAAAGTCATGAGATTCAGAAACTATACTTTAGACAGCAAGGAAATGTAAAAATTCCAGAATAAGATTCTCCGTAGAAATCGGTAGAATTTTATTTTACCAATAACATTAGAAACATCCATTTTAGAACCAGAGCAAATCCTTCTCTCAGATTAATAAAAATGGATAACCTAAAATCATAATAGGCAATTAGACCTTGCTCTAATTCATACATATCCCATCAATATGCATGGTGAAATAGAAAAAAGAAAGTTGACTCAACATGATTTGGTTTCAAAATGAGTGTGAACCTCCACACACCTTGATGATGTTAAAATAGTGTTATGAAAGCTTAATCTCATCAAGATTTGAGTATCTCTGTCCTTGGTGGTATCAGAAATGCTCAGAGACTTTCGCTGAGTCTTATTTCTATCTCATTGTAACTTCTTATTTCTGAACAGTGATACCAAATAAACCAACAGGCATTTATTGGGCTGTGCTGTGAGTGCCTTGAAGGTTATTCATCTTTTGGTGCCTAGGTCTCCAGGAGACCCAACAGAGCCATAGAGCATAAGACTGGATCAGGTAACATGTATGAAATGATGAGAGAAAATTAAGAATTCAACTGGGTTGAACCAACTAAACTAAACATCAGGTGGGCAACAAGACCAGGAAAAAGTTCCTCAGAGGAATGAGATTCAGGCCAAGGTGCTATGACTAAATAGGATTTAGGGGAAATGGAGGACAAGGCCGCCATTTTTCCCGGTGGGAAAAAGGATGACTGAAGGGAGAGGGATAAGTGTGAGCTGCCCCACCTCGTCAGGAAGCAGAGGCCAGAACACAGTGAGTCAGACAAAGGGCTTGACATGATAAGTAATAGGGAGCTATAGATGGATCTAGAAGGCAGGAGTGACCTATTAAAACTGTGTTTGGGAGCAGATTGGTGGGAGCTATATGCCATTTGCAGTGGAAGCTCTTCGAAGAATCCAGGCCTAAGGCAGCAGGTCACCGTGGAAAAGGACCAGCCCTGGAGACATTTTAAAGAGAGAAATAGCCCAGTATTCTAAATGAGGAAGCAGTCCCATGGTGGTACTGCCCAGGAGCCAGGGCTTTCAGGAGACCTCAGAAGGCCTGCCCCACCACTTACAACTGAATGGCCTTGGTCACACAGATTAGGTCTTTCACCTGAGAAATGGGACAATGACACTCACTTCCAGGGAGTGGTGTGAGGATTAAAAGCATGGAAATGTGTTAGCAGAGTGTCTGGTGCATAGTAAGAATCTGATTAATGGACTAATAATATTTTTGATTGTTTGCATTTTAAAAATTATTATTAGAAAAGAAGAGTCACTGATAATTTCCACACTTTCAGATGGGGGTGCTGGGACAGACAGACAGAACTGGGACTGAAGGGCCCCTTACGTGTCCCAGTAAACTAGGAGTTAAGGGAGTTGACACAGACAGCAAGCATTCAGGTAGAGGTCCCGGGGCAATTAAAACACCACTGTATGGATCTAAGCACCCAAATAGAATTCGGAAAGGAAATGTACTCTTCAGGAAATAAAATATTAGAGAAATCGCTAAATTTTACTTCCCAAGCCTATCTCTTGCAAGACACTGCTGAAAAGAAAACTGACAGTTCTATGGAAAGCATGTGATTTGTTCTGGGATTAAAAAAAAAAAAAAACTTGAAGCCCCTCGGGTCCAAAAATACAAAGGAAAAAGAAAAGTTTCTGAAATTTGATCATTCGGTCCTGAAACTCACCATAGTTAGAAAAGACAATTGAATAATTTCTATTTTTTTTCCGCTGGGTTTTTGCTTTTCGGGCCCTCTATAATAAAAGTTCGCAATAGTCAATTCCCAATTAGCTTTATTCTTGGTGAGGAGCAGTGACATAGATAAAAACAAACTAGAGATAACACAAAAATGATTTCCTGCCACTCACAGCTCTCCCTCAGCCCCCCGCCTCTTGCCTTCTCAAAGCCCTGCAATCAGCTCCCTCAGCCCCCCAATGTGTGGAGCCACAAGGAGACTGTGGGTCACACAGATAATCTACTCAAGGGTAATGGATTTGACTACAATTTAGCATTGATTAATTATAGTGTCCAATTTTAATTCAGTGCTATTCACTAACTAATTAGAAAAGGTTTTTCTGTGTTCTATTTTTGGCACAGAAAATTCTAAGCATAGGTACTTTAAAATTAGCAGTACTTTTTTTTTTTTTTAAAGATTTTATTTATTTGAGAGAGAGAGAATGAGAGAGAGCACATGAGAGGGGGGAGGGTCAGAGGAAGAAGCAGACTCCCTGCCAAACAGGGAGCCCGATGCGGGACTCGATCCCTGGACTCCAGGATCATGACCTGAGCCGAAGGCAGTCGCTTAACCAACTGAGCCACCCAGGTGCCCCTAAAATTAGCAGTACTTTTGAAATTTAATAATTATTTATCCCCAACCTCACAATGAGCACTGTACCAGGGTCAGGAGAACTAAGTTCTTCTCCGTCCTACCTATGATGGGCACTTCGCAACACCAGCTAACCGATCTCAGCTCTCTGAGCTGTTTCCTTCGTTTATAAAGTGGAGTTGGACAAGGTGGGTATCTGAGGTTGCTTCCAGACCTATCATTCTAGTCTAGATCGTAGTTAACAATGCCTGGCTTGTTTTTAAACATGTTTGCCCTTAGACCTGTACTCATAAATTTATGGCAGTGTTTCTTAGCAGGGGGCCATTTTGTGCCTCCCAGTTCCCATTTGGCAATGTCTGGAAACAGACTTAGTGTCATGACTGAAGGGGAGGGAATGATACTGGCGTCTAGTGGGTAAAAAGCCAGGGATGCAGCTAAACATTCTACGATGCCCAGGACCATCTTCTGCAACAGAGAATTATCTGGTCCAAAATGTTAACAGTGCTGAGATTGAAAAACACTGATATGTGGGAAGGTTTTTTGACATAGGTCAGTGGTCTGTGAATTACCCTATTTTGGAAGACAGATAGAGGTTTACATTATAGGATACTAGGATATTAAATTGGAACTTACTACTGAAGCACCAAAGATTCTATAAACATGAAATTCCAAAGTGACGTGCCACAGTGCCATGTGGAAATTTCAAAGGGCATTATTAAAAACTGGGTAAGTGGTCCTAAAACCTGCAAGGAGGCTACAAGTGTGGATATTGGGGAGGATTTATGAAAGTAATTCTTTTGCAGAGAGCTGCTGCGAGCAGCGAGCTCAAGTCTGTACAGTGGAAACTCCAGGAAACCCGGGACAAGGAGAGAGCGCATCTAGAGGGGTGGTGTGTGTAGCCCAGCTCCAGGACTGCTGTTGGAAGGACCTGCAGGGGAGGCTCTGAAGGGCCCAGGAACACTCTTAGGAGAAAAAGATTCATCTCAAGCATCCGCCATCCCAGATGGTGCCAACCTATCTCACAATCACGCCATCCAAGTAAAAACTTTCCTGTACCTTTTTCTTTCCAGCCTTCCTGTGTTTTGACCCCAGAGGAGCCTGAAAGTTAGAAAGTGAAGAAAGAGGGGGAAAAGCCTTCCATACTTCCTTCTGCAAAGGCATGTGGCCTGAGAAGAACAGGCCAGGGCGGGGTAAGAGAAGTCTTACATTTAAATATATATTGAAACACTGATGAATAGAACGTGAGACTAGAACTCTGTTTCGAAATCAAGGCTGTACCCCACACCACTGAAATCAGAGTCTCTGGATTTGGGACTCAGGCATCAGTAGTTTCTAAAAGTCCCCAGAGGACAGCAATGTGCAGTCAAGTTTGGGAACCAAAGACCTATACAAGTCAAACTGAAGGAACTGTTTGACAATTACAGGGTGGATCCATCAAAAGAAGTAGCGAATATTCCTAATTTATGTCCCCAACAGGATTTGGTGGGAGTTCGGGGTAGATGACTGACATATTACACTCTTCCCCCATCCACTGCTGCCCTCACTCGGACTCTCGTCACTTGTTATCTAGACCATGACAGCAGCCAACTCACTGGTCTCCTGCTTCTGGACTTGGCCACTCATACTCTACATTGCCCATAGTCTCCTCGACCCACACTGCACCCCCAACCCAGTGATTTGCTAGGAGAAAAAAAAAAAAAAAAATCAGACCAGCCCCTCCCCCATTAAAATCCATCAAATGCTCACCATTACCTACCTAATAAGTTCCAAGGGCCTCAGCCTGGCAACCCGGGCCCGCCATGGTTTATCCCACACCAACACCCCCACCTTCACCTCCTGATCTCCCTATCTCTAGGCTCCGGGAACTCTGAGTTAATAACATGCTTCCACATTCCCAAGCCACTTCATGCCTCTGGACTTTTGCCCATGCCTTCTCCTCATTTCTTGAACTGGCTAACTCCTGCTCACCTCTCAAGATCCCAGCTCCGGCATCACTCCTCCAAGAAACCTTCAATTCCCCCTCAACCCAACTCCCTTAAAGGTTGCTTTTAACAGGGCTCCTGTATGCTGAAAAGTGAAGAGGATAGCATGTGAACAAGCACGGAGGTGAAAGAGTACAGTATGTTCTGAGAAAGCAAATAAACTCAGGATTACAGATGCAGGTGAGAGATGCGGTGTAAGAGAGAGAGGAGTCCCAAACAACCACTCAGCGGGTTTCCATTACAGGCGGATTCACACAGTCAAGAGACACCAGGCTCTCGGAAACATGACAGCCTGGGTAAAAAACGGACTCAAGCCCGTTGAGGGGAGAATATTCTCTGCTGAAACAATAAAAACTGACATTCATTCCAAAACTTTTGAAAAACTTACTGGAGAAAGATGAATTCCTAAATTTGAATGATAGACTCTCAGTGACTCTCTCTGTAATGACAATCACTTTCACAACCCTCAGACTTTGAGGAAGTTCCAGAACACTTTTGTGTTGCTTTGCATGTGGACGTTCCAGGATTCTCCTGGCCTGTGTCATTCTCCTCAGAACCTACGAAATAAAAAAGAGTCATCATAACCATCTGCCTCCAAAGACGATAGCCATTAAATCACCCAGCTAGATTACAAATGGTTTCTTTCACTGTGCTTTTCTGTTTCTTTCGCCTTCTTAGTCACAATATTTTTTAGCTCCTCTTCCAGTCAGTTCAGTTGAAGGAAAAAGAATAACATTTGTTCAGCACACTGTGCTCTGAGTATTTCTGTATCTATCTTCTTATGTAATATTTACAACAACCCTATGAAATGAGCATTATTATCTACCTCTTGCCAGTGAAGAAACTGAAGCTCAGGGAGATTAAGTCAGCAGCCCAAGATGACACAGTTAGTAAGATACTGTTAAGTTCCATAAAGCTGCATCTTCAGTCACGAAATGATGATGACAGTAATGGCATAAAAGAAAAAAAGAAAAAGCACAGGACCCAGTTGAACTCCTCCAAAGCTCGGGCCAAGTCCAAAGCAAACAGGACGAAGTGTGTAGAAGGAGCTATAACAGCATCAGCTTCTCTCCACTGAGTGCTGGAGTTCAACACACAGCTCTTAAGGATACTAGCGACTCTTGGACTCCCAATGCTAGCCTAACAGAAGGTTCTCGTGTTTGTATTTCTTTACCAAAGAATGTAATTTCAGCCACAGAGCAGAGCCTTGAAGAAATAAAATACAAAGCCAAGAATATTTGCAGAGAATGTTTAAACAGTGCTGTTTTGAAATGTCAAATTGTATGTATGCGCGGGTGTGATATCTTCAGCTAGCAGACTTTTTCTCCTCATCTAAAATCACGTCATTATCAGACTGCTTCTTTCCTAGAAATTGCCCTCTACTAAGAAAATGTGAACTTACAAATCAGCTTCAGGAGGATGTGTTAAAGGTTCAGACCACAGTATTCCAATACAATCCCTCCTTTCTGACCCAAACAGAGGTTCCAATGCCCAGGTGTCTCAAAAGTGGACGTCTCCGATGTCTTAGCTATACTTTGAGGAAGGGAGAGAAACTCCTTAGGATCCCGCTTTTCAAAAAGGAATCACCTGTAAAAAATAAGTGTATATCTTAACTTGTAGTTTCAAAGTAGGTTGATGTGGCCTATTTGTACTGAAGACTCTCTAGCATGTGTATGAATCCACAAATGTCTTCTGGTTATGGTATTGTTCCCCACTCATCACATGAAGAGTTTAGCAGCTGAAAACTCCAGATATGCCTAGGTTCATCTGGCTAAAGAACACTGATCTTGCAGGGTGAAAATGAGAATCACACTCCAGAGCCAACCAACAATAAACTCTCATTAAAAAATATCTCACAGCATAGAAATCATGCCCAAGGTTTAAGAGATGATCAGTTAAGGAGCTATTAGTCCCTAATCTGAGGTCCATATTTGTTCATCAAGGTTCACTGCTGTTTATTTCCATCCTGGCTTTATGGAAAATAAAGCGATGTAACGTAAAATAAAGTAAAATAAAATAAGGTGTTCCCGAATGCCTCATAATACCCAAGGAGACACAATCCTTCCATGTTAAATTAAAGAGGTTTTTCCAAGGTCAATGTGAGCTTTGCTGTATAGTTTGTGTTTATATATAAGATACAAGCACTTTTTAAACTGTCTGAAAATACTGGTAATCTGAAAACTATGACTTGCTTAAAATCATACACTCTGTGATGTCTTTTCAATCGTCCCTGTGATCTTCTAATATGGGGAAGTGGTTTTTACCAAGCTAACCACCAGCCTTGAAATACCTAATGATGCCCTGAGACTGGAGGGAATCATTCCAAATTGCTCTAAATTGAACTTCCCATGGTAAGAACAAAGGGTGACACTTAACTCAAGGCCAACAGCCATGGACCTTGGGGGGTCCAATTTTCCACTCAGGATTCCAGTCTTGGGAACTTCAGGATTTTAAAGTATAGTACCTCAATCTGGCATGCAGAGTGAACTTGCCCGTTTACCCAGAAAAAGAGCCTGTGTGGTGCTTTTGTGATTTTCCTGAGATTTCCCTTCTTTGCTAGAAGCTGGAGACCTCCTGGCTAGAGATGAAGCTAACTGGGCAATTCCCCAAGTCACTGTCCCCTGTGTCATCATTTACCCAGACTTGCCCTAAATTTCTAAATGTTCTCCTTAAAGATAAGCTACCTCGTTCTCAAAATGCATGTCAGCACTCTATGCCAGACCTATCACAGCAAATCATGAATGATAGAGCACATCGATTCCTCTCTGGGAAGAATCACATTTTATTAGGATATTTTTGTGTTGCAAGAAATAGAAATCCGTTTGAGCTAGCTTAAGCGAAGAAAATGTGTATTATAAGAATTCCGGAGTAACAAGGAATTCAAGATTTGTTAAACACATTTCTTCAGAAAGAGCAAGAAGCAAGAAATAGAATACTGCTGGGAACCCTGAAAGTCGGCTTTCCATACCTCAGCATCTGCTCCATTCTTGTTTTTCAGCCTTCACGGTGGAAAATGGCCGTCACCAGTACTTTCCTTATTGATATGCTCTCCATTCAGGACAGCATCCACACCAACCTGTGCGCTCTTGCCCCTAATTCCACTTTCCCAGGAAACCGATTGGCTGAGCTTGCATAAGGTGCCCACCACTCAGCCAATCACTTGTGCTTAGAGGAGGGGTCATTTGTTCAAACATGGCTGCTCACACTGGAACAATGGGATGGAGAGACAGACTTAGAAAATAATAGTACAGGATGCCCAGTTAAATTCGAGATCACATTAATAACAAAATATTTTATACTATACACAGGACACTAGTATACTGTGAGATATTAAAAAATATCCCATAGAAAAATTTTCCATGATTAAAAAGGTTTACAAAACATTGGGTAGTATCTATCAATTCACTGAATGTTAAAATTAGTCCCTGCTTGAGCCAGGCACAAAATCCAAAAAGAGGATTTCTTAGAACTTTTAATACACCAAGGCACTTCAATACTCCAAGAGGGGGAATGAAGTGACAGTGTTTCTGCCAAGCTCATTTGACCTTGAAAAATCACCAAGCACCTGTTGTCACTCAGAACCTAGTCTGAGAAATGCTGACTTAAGGCAAATATATCAAGAAAGATGAATTATTCCAACTAGCAGCCACCTAGGATGTCTTGATGTTAAGTACATAAGAGCTCCCAACAATTCTGGAGGTAGCCCAATGGAAATGTACAGCATGGATAAAACACACACTAAGGCCTTGAACCTGCATCCATGAGTCCCAGCCCTGATCACTGCTCCTTTGTATACAGATTATTATCATAATGGACTTAAACTTTAAATTTTACAGAAGTTGTTTTTTTATTGAGGCCAGTTCGGCCCACTTTTCATAGGGTTTCTGGGCCATTTCTGATACCTGTATCTCCCATCAGAATAGCTACTCTGTTTGCATAGTACATTATGATCAGGGAAGTTCTGATTGTGGCTGGTGACACTGTCTATAAGAAATGGCAACAAACGGGGTGCCTGGGTGGCTCAGTCCTTAAGCGCCTGCCTTCGGCTCAGGTCACGATCCCAGCGTTCTGGGATCGAGCCCCGCATCGGGCTCCCCGCTCGGCGGGAAGCCTGCCTCTCCCCCCTCCGCTCCCCCTGCCTGTGCTCCTCTCTCACTGTGTCTCTCTCTGTCAAATAAATAAATAAAATCTTTAGGGGGAAAAAAAAAAAAGAAATGGCAACAAAATCATAGAAGCAGATGAGTAGCCAAAGGCGTTTTTTTCCCATCATAAAACTCACCTTCTGAAGTGAAACTACGGTGTCTTCTTCAGGACCTTTTGACTTTACCCCTGATGTGCCTCCCCTAGTGTCTCTTCTTTGGGCACCTTGACTTTTTCCCTGCCCACTCTTACTCAGAACGTTTGTCTGTCTCTTTAGTCCACTAACGTTACCGGCCCATGACGGTTCCTTCTGAGGGTTCTGAAATGCCTCCAAAGACAGAAAAAATCACATATGTAATCCAGTTTGAAATACCTCTATCACGTGTACCCTCTTGAACTTGGAGGTACCAGTTTTCAAAATGTATGTGTGTCAGGAGGCAAGTATGAAAAAAAGATCAAAGCTTGGAATTTGCTCTCTTATGAGACCTCTTATTACTGATTTAAACAGGGTTAGTTGGAAATGTGAAAGCTGACTGGATATCTGATGATATTAAAACTAATTAATATTTGATGACATTTGAATGTGTTTGTGGTTTTGTGGTTATGTTAAAAATAAACAGGGGAAAGAAAGAAGAGGGGGAGAAGGAGAGTTCCCTAACTGCCAAGAAAAGATACGTTGTCTGGAATTTGCTTCAAAATAATGCAGGTGACAGGGAGTGGGGGACGGTGTGGATGGGGCGGGACTGGCTGGGGGTTAGTGGTTGTTCTAGTTGAGCGATGGGTGCATGGCTGGGGGTGGCGGGCTGTTCATTAGATATTCTGTTTATTTTTGTGTACGTTCAGAATGCTCCATAGTAAAATGTCTTAAATAAATAAATACATGGGGTTCGCTGCTCAGGAGAACTCTGGAGTAGAGAGTGGAAGTTACAGGGTGAAGCCCACCCACAGGTCCTGGAATGGGGTCTGAGCTCTGAAGTTGAAAGAAAGCGTGAGAGATTATCTTCTTGTCCATTGTTCCAGGCTTCATCCTACAGAGCATTTCCCCAGCTGAGGAACCCAAACTAAAGAGGTATTTCTGTTCTGGTGAGATCCTCTTTGCTGGGGCTCCAGACCAGCTGGGCACCGATGTGCACGCCCCGGGTGAGGGCGTTCGCCCCGGGGCTGGGTTTTCGATTGTGCAGTCGCTCGAGGAGTGGACCTCAAGTACTGGGTCTGTTTCATTTGCTGTCTGTGGAAACCTTTGTTTCTCTCCACAGGACTTGCAGAATGCTGGTTGCTGCTTTGAGACCGCTTTCCGCCTCACTCACACGAGCGCCTCGGGTCGCTGTTTTCTCTGCTGATCTTCGTTCTCTCGTGCTGCAGTGACAGGGGGGCTCTTCACACCCTGGCAGGAACGGGGCCTTTCTGAGAAGAGCCCAAGCACGGGGCAGAGCCGTCCCTCAGACATCATAAACACAGTAATGACAGTTCCAAACATCCCACGGCACCTGCAGCCAGCAGCGCTGAGGCCCACCATATGCTCCGCGAAAACACAGCTTTAGGGGAATTCTCGTCAGTGATCAGTTCTTATTCATGATCTGCTTGCAGCTTAAGTGTTTGGGAGACAGGTTATCGCTTTCCTGGAAAGCAGATCAGTCCCGTTCTTGGTTTCAAACCACAGGAATCAGTTCTGGCTCACCTAAGCAAGGTAAGAATTTACTGATGAATTAGGGATGTCTTGGTAGCTTGGATTCTGTAGGAAAGCTGGAGAACCAGGTTGACAAAATAGTCAGGAACAGAGAACAGAAATTGCCGGGGCCACAGCTAAAACCCACAGCCGCCGTCCCTAAAAACCAAGAACCACCACCATTGGTGCAGACCTGCCCTTGATTGCTGTCCTTGTCCCTCTTCTTTGCATCATTAGCTCCCGGAACCAAGTCCAAGCCTGGGGCATCTGATCGGCTGGGCCAAGGATCTGTCCACACCCTGCCTCCAGGGAAGAATGGGAAAGGAACATCAGGGTTTTTCTCTCCCCACTGGCTTCCTTGGGAGAGGGGGTCATCGCTGTGAAGTATCGCATGATCCCCTCCAGTCCTGAAAAGCTGAACTCATGTGCCGTTCAGATGCGGAAGACTTGAACCCCAGACTGATGCTGAGGAGGTTTCTCTTAGAGGTTCTGCCGCAGAACAGCTACTGAGTGGGAGTGAGGCCTCCTTGTTAGGGCAAGTTAGGGAGAGGGAATGAGAAACTGATGAACTGCTAGGCTTCAGAGATTCAGAGGGGCTGCCTGTCTACGGCTAGGCCTTCCTCTGCCTCACCTACGGGCTTCTGATATTGACATTCGGTGCTTATTACACTCATTTTTAATTGAACAGACTCATTGAAAAGAAAGCGATGAATGAAGACAGCAAGGGGACCCATGGTGACTGTCTGCTTTTCTTCTCCCCTTTCCAAAATAAATATGGAGTCAGAGGTCTCTGCTGAGCCTGGAAAACTGCCCAAGAGACTTGGCCCATTGGAATCTGCCTTTCACAGTCTGGGAAGGAGATCTGGGCCACTCCCCACTGTGGCCAGAGAGCACTGTGGCTCGTGGCTGTACACACTGGTATTCTCTGTGGTCACCTTGCTGTCATTCCAGCCCATACCACACGCACACAGCCTGAACACGGTTATTGTCGTGAGCCTGTGCTCACTTTGCAAGGTTGTCAAGAGTTAAATCAAGTCTGAACTTGTCATTGGTAATATCATACAGTTCACAGATGGAATAATCCATGATTGTACCTTGGACTAGTTCAGAATTAACCCTGCGGATTTGGGGTAGGGAAGCAAACCTGAACTGCCTGCTTCCGAATACTTTCTTTATTCATATCAATGATCAATGCCTCTGTCTCTGCATTCATAACTCCACTTGACCCGCTGCCCGACATGTGTAATTTGCCATGCAGTATATTGCCTTAGTGCTGCTCAAGGCTGTGATGGGGTAATCTCACTTCCCTTAATTGAGGGCACTTGTTTTCCCTTTGCCAATGAGGAGAGCAATTGGAAATCCTGCTGAATCCACAGTTCCTTTCAGAGGCTGAGCTAGAAGTTATAGCTATTTCCTTTTTCAAAGTATGCTTTCCAGAGACAAGCCAGGTGCTTAGTAGTATAAAATACCATCCAAATGGACCCAACCTGAGCTAATAGTAAACAAAATATCTGCTCATACCTGAAAACTAGGAAGCTATCAAAGACCACTAGGGTCCTGTCAAAAGAACTCAGGAACTCACTTGAATGGGCGCCCTCTGGTCAAAGTTGATGAAATTTAAGTATAAAGGGGAATAATAACAGCAAGAGACTGAAATTCTTTAAATCCATAAGTTGTACTGATAACAAAAAAAAAATCACTGTAACATCAGTCACATTTGAAGGATGCTAGGGAACATACTCATTGTTTTGAAAACTAATAAAGGAAAGAATTAAGTATTTACACTACTTTCCACATATAAATGATAAACAGTAGGGGAGGGACATTTTCTCTTTACAGAAGTGTTCCAGCTAAAAAATAATTAGTAGAATAAGAATAGTTTCACTTTGCAATTTCTAATAGAAAAATGAATAGAGGCAAATCATCATCAGGAGATGTTCACATCGCAGAAAGACAGACAGACATGTGCCTCCTGATGGAGAAACCTACTACTATCTATGAAGTAGTCTTCTGAAAGAGAGAAAGAAAGAAAGAAGAAAGAAAGTAAGAAAGAGAGAGAGAAAGAAAGTGAGAAAGAGAGAGAGCAAAAGAATGAAAGAGAGAAAGAAAGAAGAAAGTAAGAAAGAGAGAGAGAAAGAGAGTGAAAGAATGAAAGAGAGAAAGAGAAAGAAAGAAAGAAAGAAAGAAAGAAACGAACTATAGATCAGGTCTGCTCCAATTACCAATCTGTAGGAAATATATAGGTTAGAGGAATATGTTAAATGATACCTTGAAGATGCACTTTGGGAAACTACAAGACAAAGGAATTTCTTCAACAATAGCAATATTACTTCTTCAATAATAATAAAAGTTGGAGAAAAAGGGAAATGGATGAGGACCTACACATCAAAAGAGACTTGAGATATTATAAACCATTTGCAATGCATGCACTTGATCCAGGGCCAAAAAATACTATTAAAAATTTTTTAAAGATAATCAGAAAATTCGAATAGTGGATATTTGATAATACTAAGAAATTAATTCATTTTTAGATGTGATAATGAGATTATGGTTTATTTTTGTTTTTATTTATAATTTCTTATGTCATAGAGATATATACTGAACTATTCACAGATGAAGTGAAACTAAGTCTAAGATTTGCCTTAGTATAATCTATGGGGAAGTGGAGGGAGGGTAAATATGATTGACCATATTTTGATAATTGTTAAAGCCAAGTGCTTATAGTAAATCAAGTTAGTTGAACTATTCTCTCTACTTTTACATGTTTCTAAATTATTATTTAAAATTTTTTAACTAATTAAAAAATTAGTTAAAAATTAGTTTAAAAATTTTAAAATAATTACAGTTGAGAGGCACCGGGATGGCTCAGTTGGTTAAGCGTCCAACTCTTGGTTTAGGCTCAGGTCATGATCTCACGGTCCTGGGATCAAGCCCCACATTGGGCTCCACACTCAGGGCAGAGTCTGTTTGTCCCTCTCTTTCTGCCCCCTGCTCCTCTCCCTACTCACACGGGCTCGTGCTCTCTCTCTCCCCCTCTCTCCCTCTTAAATAAATAAATAAAATCTTTAAAAAAAATTACAATTGAGCAAAACAATTAAACATGTAAAAAAATGCTGTCAGTTAATAATAAGAAATTCATGCAAAGAGAAAGCCAAAAAAAACCCAAAATTAAATGTAACCCATAACCCCCAAATTTACACACATACAAAAAAAAATCTTTTTTGTCTTCATTGGAGGGTCCTTTCCTTCTATGAACTTTTCAAAGAGACATACTTAACAAAAGAAATCTTCTAAGAATTCTAGCCAAGCAGGTAGAAAGAAAAATAGAATTAGATCATTTTCAGCCACTAAGGAAATTCAAGCAGAGATCATCAGTGGGTACTGTAACCATTAGAAGAAAGGTCCATGAACAATTTGACCACAGCATTACTCCACAGATTACCTGGTGATCATGAGCAGAGAAGCTCAATGCTACAATGGTGGGTCACTGATCTATCTTGGCGGCATCAAAGTGGGACAACCAGTCATTATGTGCTCCTGTTGAGGTGCAGTGGGACAGAACAGCTCTGATAATGTGTTCATGCCAAAAAATGTTGAATTCAATCCATTTAAACCTTTAGATCTAATTTCCAATTTATTCTAATTTCCTGTGTTTTCAGGAAATACATGGGATATAGGAAGAAGTTAAATGGCACCATGATGAAACAAATAGCCAAATCCATATGATTTCTACAGGACAAGTCAAAGGCATGGAAAGGGTTGGGGGCAGGGGGTAGGTCAAGGTGACTCTTCTTTATTAAAATAAATATAATCTGTAATAGCCAAAATATGAAATCAAATAAAACCTCTCTGTTGCATGTGGGGTCTCTGAGAAGCAGGTTCTGAGACAGAATGCGTGTGTATGGTATGTACTAAGAATGGCCTTGGACCATCTGTAATAAGGAGGGTAAGGAGGCTGGAATGGGCAGAGGGGGAAGATGAGCTGCAATGCAGGCCCACAGAGAGCCTCAGAGGGGACTGGAGGGGCTCTTGCATGTTGTCCTGATATAGCCAGGCAATCTGCACTCCTTCATTAATCAGTCACTGGATATAGGCAATGCCAAGAAAAGACTTAACTTTGCATGAGGTAGCTCTCCGCAGCTGAGGCAGCCCTTGAGAGATTAACATCTGGAGGATGTGTGCCCACACCACAAGTCTTTCACTGCAAGAGAGCTGCACAGAACATCTCTTGGTCCATCTCGGCCAACCCTTCTACTGCCAGGATTCACAGCTTCATGTGTGTTCTCCAAGTAACTCCCCTGCAGTTCCAGTGGGCTTCCTGCAGGAAACCACAGCCTGCACTGCTGTAGCTAGTCTCAGGGCCACAACTAATACTCATCTTCACTCTCCTTTACCATCCATTTTAGATTCCATTCAACCTCAGCCTGAATATCCAGATCTCCAAGGCTTACCTGACGATGTGACCAGGACCCTCACCCCAACAGGGCTGAGTTGCCACACTTGCCCATTCACCATCAAAATTGGAAAACGATACCAAGAGCCACCCCAGTGGACCACCTGTGTGCTGAACACATCCAACACATTCTACGAGCCATCCCATCATTCTCTGCATGTCAGGATTCCCTGGCTCATAGACTTTGATCTTGCCATTGACTGCAATTGCAATAATTGTATCCACAAAACCTTAAGCTTTTGGAGGCCATCAACCTAGATGTCCTCATCCTGCAGGGCTTCATTCTTTCCCAGCCAGGGCCCCGACCTTGATATGCCAGTCCTGCCTTGGTCAGGAGATTTCATCTTTGGAGCTCAGTTACTCCGATGCTTACATCTTGGGCCTGGCCCTCAGCTCTCTCTGTCCTCCAAGCCCTGGGGGTTGAGAGTTCTGCTGCTGGTGCAAGATAACCTTTATACTCCTGCCTCAACCAGCCATCGGATATGGGCTGCCCTGGGAAGGGGCGTGCCTTGGGTGAGGCAACCCCAAGGGGCTGATAGGGAAGGTTATCTGCCAACAGCACTTCCAGCAGGCAGGGCCACAGTCACTGAAAGAGGATCCCCGGGTGCATCTCATGGTCCTCCGCACTCCCTTTTTCCTTAACCCAGTTTGATTTCCCCCCAGTTGTAAGTATCAGTAAAGAAATATATCAAGGCTTTATTGTTTATATTTTAAATATTTATTCCTTCAGGCACATAAACTCATTTTACAAATATGCCTAGAAGTCTCATCAGAAACATGTCACTTTTCAGCAATTTACTTTCCATTACTAGTTTAAGAAGTTAAAACCATTTTAAAGGGACTTGGACATAATATATGTAATATAATAGACAAGAGCTATGATTGCTAGAATGCTGGGCACACTGAGCACTCAGCTACTGTGTGAGGACAAACTTACTCATTTGATGTTTTTGTTAGCTCTTCTGGGATCTCACCTCATTTCAGAATCCCAACACTCTGCCATTTAAAAATCATCCAGAGGGGCTGTTTCAGAGAACACAGCAACATCCTCCTATCTTGACAGCTTCAGAGAGAGCTAACACCGTGCTTATAATTCAACAGATGTGCAAAGTGTACTTTGCAATAGAGACTTTTAAGATCCTGGCAGTGAGTGACAAATGGGCCACATAATCTGTCAGAAGCCTGACCTATGGGCTGACAGCAAAGCATTTCCCTTGAGAACGTATCCTCCACTTAACCTGGAACAAGGGATCTTCCTCGGAGCGGAGCAGGAAGAAGAGACCTGGCGAGGGGTAGCAGTTCCAGACACGTCCGCAGCTTAGGTATTTCCTAAAGAGGAGAGGAGGTTGAAGTTGGGCCAGCATCCACTTCTGACTCAACCATCTCCGGCCCTGAGGGACCCATACACTCTGCAGAGCATCACTGTGGCTGAATTCGATCCAAGTAGGGTTCTAGGTGAGCATGGTTGTTTTCAGGGAAGATAGGAGTCTACTTACTTTAGGTAGTTACTGTGAGCAATCACTGTCTTGATGCTTCTTGGCTTCAGGCCCCTCCCCTTTCCCCAATCCCTTGGTCTCCTTAGGTGACTGTCTCATGCTGATGATTTTCCTTGCTTGTACAATTGCTCACACATCTCACTGACATAGATACGGTTGTCAATTATCTCGTATTCAGGCTTCTTTCTCACAAAATTCTAACCTCATTTCCCAGGGCACTTGACCCTTTCTGACTACCTCTTACATAAGGGAATATGCTATCCCAAATGTTCCCCAACATTTTGACATTCTTGCCACCTGTTCTTCTCCTTGGGGACCTCATAAATGATTGTCAGTTTCCTTTTATCTAAAATGAGGGGATTGGATTAAAATGATCCCTGAGGCCCCTTTTAGTTCCAAAATTCTATGATGCTATGATTTTTAATCATTCTTTTGCCCTGATACTCTCATTCTCAGAAGCTGTTACTTCCTTACTTAGTGGAATCCTTTATAGTTAGGGTTTTAGCATACTTCTATAATTCACGCATAATATTTATAACAGGAGTCATTTTGCAGATATAATGTAAAGTGTATAAATATGTGATTAGAAGATTGTAGGGTAATAGGGTATAATCTGATGATTTTAATGTATCATACAGCATTTTACAATAT
This sequence comes from Mirounga leonina, assembly GCF_011800145.1. Classification (NCBI taxonomy): domain Eukaryota; kingdom Metazoa; phylum Chordata; class Mammalia; order Carnivora; family Phocidae; genus Mirounga; species Mirounga leonina. The sequence goes on along the minus strand of NW_023270377.1, from coordinate 57,543,230 downwards.
TGCTACACAATATAATGTATATTTTATGAGTTCTTGACAGCATTTTAAAAATCTTCTGACACTGCTTTTCAGGTTGCTTAAGATGTTCATTAACTCTCTACTACTTCAGAATAATCTTTACTAAGTGAAACATCTGCCCTTGAATCAGACTATTTTTATCCTATTTTTATCCAAATGATGTGTCTCTGCCGCATGTTAATAGGTGCTCCATACAAAAGGATTTTATAATCAAATAAATGTTGGGAAAGCCTGGGTTAAACACAGTTAAACCAGTTTTTACTGCAGGACTTCTCAGAGCCTTCATGTACTTTGAAAGGAACCCCTTTCCAAACTTTTTTCACCCTAACAACTATTTAACATCTCATGAAGTGCTGTTCAATGAGGTATAACTTGGGAAAGGCTACCTTGTAATTACTTGATGCATACTTTGTATTCCAATCTAGAATTGGATTAAAACCTAATAAAGGAGAAAAAAATACTATCTTTTGAGATTTTTCTGTTTGTCTTTCTTGGCCCGATCTGAAGTGGTTACATTCTCACCCTGACCATACCTCTGGATGCTTCTTCCAAGCATCTGTCCTTTTATTAAATCTGTTGGAACTAAATCTGTTGGAGAGAGGTAGGGATATCGGGAAGAAAGGAGGAAGAAGTAAATATGAGAAAATGTTTTGACAAAGGTCCTTTGATGTTAAAAGTGTTGTTGAAAACTAGGTTGGTATCATAAGCAAATACTTTTTATTTCAGGAAGCATTTATGAGTCTTTTTCCTTTCTTAGGGCTTAGCTTGTTAGGGAAAATGATGAATAAAATGATCTGAAAGACTACTAAGTAGATTTTGAACAATTGGTGAACATTCTTTCAAAACAATCTGGAAGTCCTATACGTTGTTCCAGGACTTGATTTAATTAAGTTTTCCTCTCATGTGTTGTTTTCTTCAGCATTTATGCCTTGCAGTCCCACAGTCCTATCACCAGAGAAGAGCCAACACTCAGCTCCTCTCATGCCGTGCCTCTTCTGAAATTCCAGGGACACTTCACTTACTTTGAAAAGAGGTAGAGGATAGTTCTTGAGACTCCCGACATCCACCGGCTCTGAAGCTAGACTCTTCTTCACAGTAAGTACTCATTATTTCATTTATCCGACAAACAAGACAGAGATGTTTTGGAAGCAGTCCCTGCTCTCAAAGAACTTAGAGTCTAGCTAGAGGAGTCCAATGGGGATGAAAGGATTCATAAAGAGAAGAATGGTCCGTTTAATGGGTGGGAGTCACCAAGAGGGCATCTTGGAGGAGGTGGTACTTGGGCTGAGTCTTACAGGGTTGGCTTGGTAGACAAAGTAAAACAAATGTATTCATGAGAGAGGGCACAGCCTGAGACATCTCACAGAAACACAGAGCAGCTGCCACCATTTGAGAACAGCTAGTCATTCCCATGGGTGCGACACAGAGCAGGGCAGAGCTGGTGAGAGATGCGAGGGGAGGGCGGGAGCGGGGCATGTAATGCCTCATGCAGGGATTCAACTTTATCCCACAAACAGAGGGAGTCACCCTAGAGTGTAACGCAAGAGGGAGACAAAAGGAATGTTCCATGCAGAACAATTAACTATGCGGAGTACTATGTGGAGAACAGATGTGAGGGCACCTCTCTAGAGACTGGCAGAGCAAAGGGAGGGCACGAGGGTCCAGGAAAGGGACGGCCCGGCCTCGGTCACGGCAGCAGCAAGGAGGCTGTGGAGGGGATAGTTAGAAGAAATCTCAAGGAGGCAACCTACATGCAACCAGTTCTCTATTTTGCTATTTATTGCAGGTGGAGGGGGGCTGAACTATCCAGCTTCAGTGACTGGGAAGACAGGCGTATCTCGCACCAGGATTAGGAATCCAGAGGAACAGTGAGTGTTGCGGGGGCAGGAGGGAGGAGAAGGAGAGAAGAGATTCAGTTCCGTATTTCAGTTTCTGTATTTGAGTGGGAGGGGCTTGCAAGACCTCCAGGAAGAAGTGACAAGGGAGAAGTGCGTATGTGGAACTGAAGCCTGAGAGGCGTGTGGGCTGGAAACTGTGGTTCTAGAATCGTCGTTGTGTAACTGGCCGGCCGGGTGAGGTTGGGGGGACACTGGGGTACTCCCGAGTCATTGCTCCACCACCGGCACGATTGTCTTTCATAGTGACTTACTGCCTGCTCCATTACATACTCAACACTGGTCTCTAAATCGTCTCCCATTCGGCTTAATCAAACTTATTTTGTAAGGAAACTTTATATCATTACTATAAATTTTTAAATATCATTTGCCATAAATAGTAGTAAATATAAAAATAGATAACAACTACATAATAATATAACCTCCTTCATGTGATAATATATATAACAATTATATAATAATACAACTTCCCTTATATATAAAACAAAATTTGACCAAATTACAAGAAGAAATTAACAAATCCACAATCATAGTAGGAGATGTTGGCATATTTTCCTCAGTAATTGATACATCAAACTGATTTAAAAGTAGTAAAGATATGGAAGGTGTGAATGCCGCTTACTCTTTTCAAGCAAACATAGATCATTTTTCTGAGTTTTTCCATATACTAAGCCACAAATCTAAGAATATCTTTTCTATCATCTAAGAACCTCTATCCTAATATACTGACAGTATATTCTGACTATAGTGCTATAAGTTAGAAATAAATAACAAAAAAATAATTATCTAGACTTTAAAAATTTTTTAATAATTCATGGGTCAAAGATGATATCATAATGTAAATGAGAACTGAGATAATAATAGTACTATGTACCAAAAATTATGGCATAATGCTAAAACAACATTTGGAGAGAAATATATAGTATTAAAAGAGTACATTAGAAAAGAAGAAAGATTCAAGTTTACTAAGCTTAGAATCCAAATCAAGGAGTTAAGAGAAAAAAATTAAATAAGACAAAACAAAAGCCTCAACTCAGAGAAACTAGAAGAAAATAATAAACATAAGGGTAAAACTTAATAAAATATAAAGCAAGTAACAAAGAAATGCAAAGCTGGATCATTCGATAATGATATATGTATAATAAAATACAAATTTCTTTTTTTAACATAAAGATATCCAGCTTTATTTTACATAGCTGCCTAGTCTTTGTTCTTTTTTTTTTTTTTAAGTAAGCTCTACATCCAACATGGGGCTTGAATTCACGACCCCAAGATCAAGAGTCACACGCTCTACTGACTGAGCCGGCCAGGTGCCCCTAAAACACATATTTCTTGTAAGATGCACAAGAAAAGAGTCCTGACACAAATAAGGGTATTAGGAAAAGCAGATATTAGGAATGTTCAAAAAGTACATCTGTATGCAGTGGTTTGGAAATAAAAACTTTAAACCAATAACACTGAAAAATTAGAAAACTAAATAATTTCTCAGAAAAATATAACAAAAAATAAATGGACCAAAAAAAGAAAAATATCAATAAACTTAGAACAATTACATAATTTGAATTAATAGTTTAAACACACACAGCCACCTGTCCAAATACCATTTCTACATCACCAGCAATCAAAGTAAATTTTTAGAACAGATATTACAATAGCAACCAAGCAGTCACAATATCTAGGAATAAATCTAATAAAATATATACAAAGGAGAGTTATAAAACTTTAATAAAGGACATAAGGAAAAATTGTATGACACATACCCAGTTCACAAAAAAGAAGACTCAACACATAACGATGATGATTCTCCCCAAATTATTTCATAAATTTAATGTACTATTCTTTTAATCAAAATTCTAAGAGTATTTCACGTAAGTTGGTGATCTTGAAATTCAGGGAGAAGAGTAAAGACCAAAGAACAGCCAAAGTTAAATCTAAAGGTGGATTCATCCTTTAGGAAAGATTATGATAAAACTATAATATTTAAGGGGCGCCTGGGTGGCTCAGTCCTTAAGCATCTGCCTTCGGCTCAGGTCATGATCCCAGGGTCCTGGGATCGAGCCCAGCATCGGGCTCCCTGCTCTGCGGGAAGCCTGCTTCTCCCTCTCCCACTCCCCCTGCCTGTGTTCCCTCTCTCGCTGTGTCTCTCTCTGTCAAATAAATAAATAAAATCTAAAAAAAAAAACAACTGCTATTATATTTAAGTCAGTACAAGACAAATGAAAAGAAAAGAAGTCTAAAACCAGACCCGAATATGAAAACAGAACTTGGGTATAGGTCCAAAGTGGCAGTAAAAGTCAATGAGAAAGAGAGGGATTACTCAATTAATGGTGCTGAGAACACAGGCTATAAAACCTCATTCCTACCTACTCTCATAGATAGGCTAAAGAACCATAGGTGAAAAACAAAACTAATGCCTTTAGATACGAACATAGGTTACATTTATAACATCACGGTAGGGAAAGATTTCTTAAGTGCAAAACCAAAGTACAATCCATAAAGGAAGATACTGTCAGATCTGACTACATTAAAATTAAAATTGTATGACAAAAAAATACCATAAACAATGTGAAAAGATAAGCCACAGAATAGAAAGAGATGTTTGTTTCCTGTCTATAACTGACAAAGTATTAATTCCCGGCTTATGTTTAGAACTTCTAAAAATTGCTAAGAAAAATATAAACAATCCAATAAAAAACACAAAGTCACCGGAGATAAGAAATACACAAAAGAGAATGTCCAAATGCCCAATAAACAAGAAAATATGCTTAATCTCACCTAAAATAAGGAACATACAAATTTAAACATAGCAATAAAAAATACCATTTGATCCATTAGACTGGCAAAAACGAATAAATCTCAGCATAGATGTGGGAAGACAAAGAAATTTTCCTGTGTTGCTTTTGGGAGTATGAATTGGTACAAATATTTTATGAACAATTTGGCCATATTCAGTAAAACTGAAGAGAGAATTACTCTATGACCAGCAGTCCACTTTTCAGGAATCTCAGAGAAAGTACGGGCTCACGCTGAGAGGAAGATGCCTCGGACATTGCATTGTCATAAGAACAGGGGGAAAAAATGGAAACAATTGATGGGGAAATGGATAAATAAACTGGTTTATGCAAATACTTGAACACAATAGAGCTGCTAAAATAAATTATTTACATCTACATATTTCAACATGGATAAATCTCAAGTATGTAATTTTGAGTTTAGAAAAACAAAGCAATTTGCAGAAGAATGTGTTCAATATGATGCCATTCATTAAAATTTAAAAAACCACAGGACAATATATTATTTTTTGATGCATACAAATGTAGAAAGTACACCAGGTAGGGTAATAATGCTGGCTATAGCGGATGTTGCTGGGGCCCCACTCCTACTCCCTCTACACTCACTGTTCTGAAACTTCCAGCACCTTCTTGCTGTCAACGCCCTCCTGAAGGATGGACGGATGAGAATGCTTAGCCCCACCCATGGGGCAGGCCTGAGTGCCAAGGACTTTACAACCAAAACACAAGAAGGTTGGCAGGTAAATACTCTAACCTCCTCAGCCCTCAGGGGAGCAGCTCTGAGGCTCATCTACATGGTCCCCTAAAGTCCCTTGTGGGATTGAGCCCAGTTGCCCACAGGAATAACCCACTCATTGTCACACTCTCCACTGGCTTCCTTTCCTTCCTGGTATCACTTTCCCTACTTCCCTACAGCTACTTCCTGGGATCAATTCTCAAACTACCCCCCAGGATCAGGACAGGAGCTACCTCTGTGAAAGGGAAAGGGGGGAAGGGGGAGGTGGGCACATTTTCACTGTATCCATCAGGTTTTACTTATCAAAAAAGAAATATGAAGCAAATATTAACAAAATGTTAGGGTGGTGGATTTATGGGTGTTATTTTATTTTGTGTATTTTCTGGGCTTCCAGCACTTCATAATTAAGAATAAAAAGATGTGTCATAAAGTAAATACTTGATAAAACCATGATAAACAGAACACTAGTTCTGCATTTAATTAGATCCTGCCAGGGCCACCTCTAGGGTATTTGAGGCTCCAAGCAACTATTTTTTGCATTTTGATTTTAAAATGTATTAGAGGGGCACCTGGGTGGCTCAGTCGGTTAGGCTTCTGCCTTCAGCACAGGTCATGATCCCTGGGTCCTGGGATCGAGCCCCACATTGGACTCCTTGCTCAGTGGGGAGCCTGCTTCTCCCTCTGCCTGCCACTCCCCCTGCTCATGCTCTCACTCTCTCAAATAAATAAATAATCTTTAAAAAATGTATTATAAAATTCATGGGCCCATATGAAGCAAAGTGATTTATCAATGAAGCTTTAGAATGATAGAGAAGAGCTATTTATATATTTGTGACTGTCCAATCAGGGAATGGGAAGATTCACCATGGTGTTCAGGCACCATCTCTTCCTATTCAGATCCAGGGCCTATTTCTTCATGCTTTTTATTGTCAACTGCACCATTCCCAGATAATTTTGTATATCCCATGCATTAAGAAAGGGAACAACAGCGTTATTACTCACAACTCATGGCTCTTCCGACCTGGCTATGGTTCAGAGTGTCCGAATACCATTTATTTAACTGTGGTTCCAGCATCACTCATGACGTCGCCTCACCAACCACAGAGCCCATGAACACAGATTTCCAACGACTGTCTCCAAGGTTGTTTACTATGTTTCAATGACACTGACCATAAATGCAAGTCTCGTCCAGATTATTCAGGAAAATGAGAATGGTCATTCATTTTCTGGTTGTATTCTATTTACTACCTGGGATTTTATAGCATAGAGGTAGAACATGACATCTTCCACCTTGAACTTTTTAGGCCAAATGACTTGCATTCCTAGAACATAATCTCTTTCAATGTTAACAGAATTTCTACTTTCTACACAGGGCTACCAGCAAGAAGAGTAAGTGAGGTGTGTGTGCATGCAGTACGAAGAGCTGGCCCATTGTTCAGCCAGGTCTGTCCCCCAGCCAGCATGGCTCAAGATAGACCAGGGAGAACATGGCATTGCCATATCCATCCAAGGAAAGAGACAACATCAAATGGAAGGTCCCACTGGTATTAGGGAGCAATAGTTTCAAAAGCCCTTGGAAATAAACTCAGCCACCCTGAGGACTGCCTGAGGATTCATGGGTACAGAGCCCGTGGAGAGCATGGGGTGACCACACTGGGAGCCAGCAATGGGGGTCACATAGGACGCCTACCACCTCCACTGCTCCCTTCAAGTACCATAAGCCAGAGGTAGCACCATGGTTGAAGCCAACACACACCACTCAAGTTCAGACGGTCAATAGCAGACCACCAGCAATCCAGAGCCCAAAATTCATCCGTGTTCAGTGTGAGAGTCACCCCCTATCAGCTTTCAGCACTATCTGGCAGCCCCTTCTCACAAGACCCAGTGAAAGAAATGCTGCATTAACCAGGCGGAGCAACCTGCTTGCCAGGACACCCTTCCAGAACCAGAGCGCAGCCACAGGACCCACAGGCACAAGGTCTGGGGCTCCTCAGGGCAGCCCCCCAGAAGGGGTGGAGGGTCAGAGAGAAACAGGGCCCCACACAAGTCCTGATCCTGGTTCACAGCCACCCTGCCAGGAAGCAGTGCTGGCCCACTGACCTCAGGTGGGACTTGGATGCTTTTAAGGAAGGCACTCCAAACACAAGGCCCCTAAGTGTGGGGCAAGGGGCAGGGGCCACTCATCCCCATCTCAGAGTAGAACAGTCCCTTGTCTGACAGATCTGTACTTGTTTCCTGTGCATCCATTTTGTATTCACCCTTGATTAGGAATTCATTGAAGAGAAGAAGGATGACATCCCAACCTTCTTCTGCGTCCATTGCCAACTCCAGCTTCATTCTAGATTCCTGCCCAATGCTCTGTGGGTAACTGCAGGCCCAAGGACTGGCCAAATTCTTTCCCTGGAAGTAGAGTCAGAGAAATGCTGGCCTGGGGGTGATACTTATGGAAATACCACACAAGAAACTGAAGTCGATCATTAAAATGTCCCCTTCGCGTGAACCCTCTAGTCCAGCGTGCAATCATCAAACAGCCTCTGGAGTAACAACCAGGACTCCTGCTCTCCTCTCTATTGCTTCTACACTAACATTCTGAAATATCTTTTTAGCAACACCAAAGAATAGAGGTGTCATCTCATACTCTGGGATCTTTTCGATATTCTGAAAAGTTATTTTCTGTATCTTTGTACAAATAATATATCTCATAATCCTTTTGCAATGCAGTATGTTGGTGTGTCTATGTATGTGTATGTATGTGTATTTTGTATGTTTGTGTCTAAGTGTGTGTGTGTGTGTGTGTGTGCGTTTCTTCCACTAACCCTAGTGGGGGAAAAAACTGAAACAATTAATTCCTCTACCCAGGCTGCTAATTCTCTTTCTCTCTCCTACTCTCAGTCTTCTGGCCAATTTAGCCTTTCCCTCCCGTTTTGCCTTTTCTCAGTGAAACTGCTAGGTTTCCACTGTTGAGTGTCATTTCTTTACATTTTAAAGCAGCCATCCTGCATCTCCAAATAAACTTTTGTCTGGAGGGAAGTGTAAATGGCTTATCAGTGCATAATGAACTTCGTAAAAAAAAACAAAAACAAAAACAAAACACCTCACTGTAATGTATATTTCCTCATTGTTGTGCTTGGGGGCATCAATTAATGTCAGAAGGCTGACAATCCCTTGAACACATCCCTTTGATTACAGATGCTCCTGTGACGTTTCCTGACATCTGGGCAGTGTTGTCTACACACGGCTCACTCTTGCCCTTGATTTCCATGACATTCTTACATTTGTTTCCTCATTCCCTTCTCCTTCTGGGGACAAAGAGTGTAACAGGAGTGGATTCTCAATGGACTCTAAACCCCGGGGTGTATCTTTTTCTTTCTCTTTCTTTCTCCCTGTTCCATAAGAAACTTACTCAAAATTGAAAGACAGTAAAACAACACTATTTTACCCTTTTCTCCTACATTCTTACAGTTATACAATGGTTAGGTTTTAAAAGAAAACTTCTAAAAATTATGACTTCAGAATTAGAGGCCAAGATGTTCATCAGTGATCTTTTTTTAGATCAAGACTATATGGAAAAGGACTTCCCCTTGCTATGGAAATGCACAGAGTACTCTTCAAGAATGGAAATTGAGATTAGGCAGACCCACCTTGAGTTAGTTAGATGGACCAGAGTGGACCCATAGGGAAATAAGGTTAAGTCACTTTCTTGTATCACATAGACAGAAATTGCACCGAGTCAACACTGAGCAAAAAGTTCAGAGGTGACTTACGGAGCAAGTGTATAACTGGGCTCCCCTAGGGACCACAGATGGCAGCCCTCCTTCTAATACTGGGCCCAGGTATTCCGAAGCCCTGGGCGGAGTCCCCTGCGTGTGTATGTGGGCACTCTGCCCTCAGGCAGGCCTGGGTCCTCTCTTTTTCTTGCTATTTGGAATGTCAGTGCTAAGTTCAGTTATAAAAGCATAACTGATGCCCGCTGGGAAAATCCAACAGATCCTTTCAGAACATAGACTTGTTTCCTCACAGCACGGTCCTACGCATCTTGAGATGCACAGAAAACACAAACCAGTCAGAAGGAAACCAAAAGGAAATGCCACTACAAATAAACGGAGAAGTTTTTCTTGCATCCCTGCAGAGTTGGAGTGAAAAAAAAATATTGCTTGTTTTTAGGAATGTGACCTTAAGACTTCAAAGAAAAGAAAGATGCAGTGGGGGTCATCGGTGAAATGCCTTTTTCTTAGACTTTTTAATGTCAGTTTTGTAAATGGGTGAAGCCAAAGTGAGTTAAGAGATCAGTAAATTGGTTTTTCTTTTTTCCTTCCTGGGAATCAGCTTAGGTTCACCATTCTTTATCATGCTAGGGTCTTACCCTAGATAACAATATGGTTGCTTTCAAAATAAACTTGAGGGAGAGGGAAGATGGGACCTAGAAGGATTATGGCATTAAAATAATTTCAAAGCCTTTTGATTTAAGCACAAATTCTAATTAACATTTAAAGGATACTCTGGAAGGATACTTTTAGAAGGATACTCTTCTAAAACCAAACCAGGAGAGACATCCAATGCAGCAAAGACATACCCGTTGGCAGTTCTAAAGGGATTAGAGGCACACCCAAGAAACTTCTCCGTGGTGACAGATTTCTCCAGCACCTTCACCTTTCAGCCCATTAAATCCTTGACTATGAAATGGCAGTTTTGCAAGAAACATGGTTTGAGCTCTAATAAAACATTTCTTCCCTGCTTTCCCTAAATTAATAAACCCAGGAAGAGATCTCTGAAGTTTCATCAGGGTAGTATTGTTACAAATATAACCCCGTCACCGGCCCCTGGGGTCCCAGGTCTAACGATGGTCAATATCATCATCGAACATGGCTCCACTTTGATATATTCCCCATCACTCAGATACCTGGAGCACATCTACATAAATCAGCAGGAGAAAAAGAATTCTAATAACAGTAACAACCTCATCCTCTTCGGTGATTGAAAACTGCAACTATGTTTCCCAATCTGCTTGCAATGATGGAGTGTCATCATGTGGAATGAAAAACCATGGATTATAGACCCCGTGCCTATATGCTTATGAGGCCCTGCTTGCATCAAACCCAAAGATGACTTGATTTTTAAATTGGTTTCTGAACTCCTGCCTCCTAAGCTGAAAGACACAATGTATTTATTCAAGGAGAGCTCTATAGAGGTGAAGGAGGTGATCCACGGAGACTCTACCGTAACTTTTCCCCAACTGCCATTCATTAAACATGTTCCATCTCATGAACCATGAATCATTTCATTTTTAAGTACTCTTTTATTTCCTTTAAATTTATCTAAAACTTTATTAGATTCAGCTGGCACAGCCCTGACAGACAGCCTGCATACTTTTTAAACCTTCCCACCGGAGAAGCATAAAACATTTAAAATCTATATTTGATCTGACAAAAGCAGCACAGTGTTTGAATTAGAAACAGATTAGACATAATTGAAGATAAAGAGGACGCAAGCACCACTCCCATTTTGGTGAAGTGGGCTTTAAATTATCAGATTCATCCAGAATACATTACCGAGAAACATTGAATTGTTATCTTTAGACAGCCTTTTCTAAGAGTTTACAATTTCTCAGTTCAGTGAAGCTTACCACCAGCTTGTTATCAGAACAAAAAACGAAAAATCATTCGGTTCAGAGCACAGAACTGATCTCACCTCAAAAAGTACACATTTCCTTCTGATAACAGACACTTCATTGGACAGCCAAGGGGCTACATCATGCCCAACCTTTTCAGCTCCTTCCACTTCCCAGGTAATTCCTGAGTAGGCTGCAAACTGGCATTCTTTACCAAGACGGCTGCCTGCCAAGCCCCGCCTCCATCTTTAATTAAACATCCCACAGGTCACTGGTATACACACGTACACACCCATTCACTCTTGCGCACACACGCACGCGGACACACATCTCGGCTTTGCCAGAGCCCTTCCACCTCTCTCATTAGTAATGGAGCTAAACTCATTATGCAAAGCAAACTTACCACATTTAATTAATCAAAGTTAAATAAATAGCGTGCCATATCTTAGGGGGTTTGTTTGTTTTAACAAACAAAATCAGGCTTTGGAACAAAAATCAAACGTGGACCAGAATAATTCCATTAAAAAGTGAGTAACAGAGCACAAGCCTGTCTAGGTTACTTCTCATTAAATATATTTTTACTCATTTTCAATGGAAGACATAAATACTCTCATAAAGCATCAAATCTCAAGTTTTCTAAAGACAAAAAATCAGGATAGAGGAAAGGAGAGGAGCAGAGATACTAAATTACTTTGTAAAACTTTGGGGTCCAGCTAGATCATGGAAGTCTCAGAACCCTTTTGGTTAAGCCGAATCTTGAACTTTAGCTTTTAATTCAAAAGTTTCCACTGCAGAAAAGCAATAATTTTTATAAGCAATCAGAAATATTCCCATTCTCTCTCTCTTTCTCTCTCTCCTCAGTCTTATTTATTTTCCTTCTGCCAAGTTTTAAAGAGGAGCTAGGGACTTTTGGAAATCTGCTTTGAGACAGGCATCAGATCTGACACACAGTAGGTATTTAATAAGTAATAGTAGAATTAAATGATTAATGATTATCTGGCTTTGATTTTGCCACCTCATACCTGTACTTCAATGCGCTTCCCTCGGCTCTTTCCCTGAAGCACGTTCTTTTGTCTTCAGTGTTACTTTGCTCCTTGGGAGCATTTTTTAATTGAAAAAAACCTGAAGTGCTTTGTGATTTCCAAGTAATTTAAATTAGACCACCGAGGCAGAGTCTTGAAGACATACAAGTTAAGACTATGTGTGCAGGAGGTAGGTATGTGTACATGTGTGCCAGAGTGTGTGTGTGTGTGTGTGTGTGTGTGTCTGAGTGTCTGTGTGTCTGTGATCAGGAAAGTCAATCAGGAACGTCAGAAAGTAACTTTTACATAATCCCTAGGAGGCAGCCTTCTGGATTAAGAAAGGACACAGTTTCAAAAAAGAAAGGACACAGTTTCGGGAGTCAGACAGATCTGCATTTAAATACGAATGCTCAGTGACTGACCACGGTCAAACTACTGGACCCCGTTTCCTCCTCCTCACGTGAGGAAAATCCCTCCCTCCAGGACTGCCATGAGGTTTAAATGAGGTCACATCTGTTAGAAAGCTTCATACTGGGCAAACTCGAATTTAGAACCTAACACCGTACGTATGCCCTGCACACACAATGGGAAAAATTGGGGTTGTGTTCCTCAAATGCATTTCGAATAATAAAAACATCCAAGTGATAATGAACCAAAAATAAAACACACACATTTTTACGATAAATGTTTATGTAACACAAATGATTTTACAAACATGTATGTCAAATGTAAAACTAAACTCAGATACAAAATTTCTATCACAGCTTTTTCTTTTCTGAGAGTTTGCCAGACCAGTGGAACCGGGGAGGGAGGCACTTTGTACAATGCCGTGAATTTGAAAAGTAGGCACCTTCTTCCAGCCCTGGTAAATCTTGTGGCGATGACAGGACTCTTGATGAAATTCTTGTCTGAATTTTTTTTTAACCTATCCTGTATACAGCACTGATAGAAGTCTGCCAAACTGTGGTAAATGCTGGGAGAACGAGTGTCCTTGGCAAATTCGTACTCTTCAAGGATCTCTCACTTGTCTACTTCAGTGAGTTCTCTTTACCACACCACTGATTCCAACCATTTTCCTTCTCCGGAATGCTGATGACACGAAGTTCTTCTCCTGGAGGAACCAAAATATCCTTTGTTCTCCCCGACAACATTCCTTTGATGTCTCTGTGAATCTTTTCTTCAGCCTAGAAAATAACAATAATAATAATAATGCTCTTGCCAAATCTGGTACTTAGTTCTTCAGACATACAAATTTGCTGCATCCAATCATGCATCCAAGCAAGCAAAATTTTCCACCTCACAAGCCATCTCATCACGTTTTCTTATCGCTGCTGATTGCATCGACCTAAGCACTCTTCACTTCCTTCAAATATTTCCCTTGCCCTTCAGAATCGCACTCCCAGGCAAATGTAACAATTTGAAATTGCAGGCTAGCTCACCTGCTTTCAGAGCCAACTCCTGTTGACGAAAATACACTTTATTTCCATAGGGATGAATTTTTCTTAATTTTTTATATTGTCTTTTGTGTATCATATGTCCCCTTCTTAAATATATCAAAGAGAAAAAAATCATTTCAAATTCTGAAGCAACTTTGCCAGGGGGTAGGTGATACAGACAGATGCTGAGGACAGTGAGCAGAGTCACTTCTGACTAGGACGCACCTTCCAAGATTTTAATGGAGTCAGAACTGCCCTGATTACGTGAGGATGAACCACAGTCACTCATCCGGTGGCTATAATCTGAGTGCAGCTGCGTGCCTTCATTTCTTTTAAAGTAGTGACTTGCTATTTTGTGGGTGGCGAGTAGTCTTTGCATTTGAGAGAAGATAATGGAATTTGTTTTTAGGGAAGACCCTCCATTTAGCCAGTTGAGACCATTTTAATGAGCCTCTTTAGTCATGCAAATACAATGTGAGAGCATACCCAATGTCCTCTGGAAGACCCTGAGTTGGAGAAGGGACCCCAACACCAGTGTTTCAGGCTGAGAGTCTGAAGGCCCTTCTTCTACATGTCAGTTGGGCTTCTCAGCAGCCCTGTCCTCTGTGGCGTGTCAGCAGGTGGAGACCGCCTGGAGCCTGGGAGACGCTTGTGTCTTTGTGTCCAAGCATTTTCTCCTGCGAGGCTGGGACCTGAAGTGGAACTATCAGGGATCTGCGGATCAGAACCCCTCTTCTGGGGACGCAGAGAGGACCCTGGGTTATGGCCTTGGTACCAGCCCAACCTGGACTGGATGGAAGGTGTGCCTGGTGTGGCGTTCCCCACGGCCCAACACGTGAGCCTTGGGGAAATGTACACCGCCTCGTATCTGGGCCGTGGGAAATTCCCTGTGAAGGAAATGGATCCACCTCCACTGTCAGTCACCCAGAAGCGGGGAGTGAGCGGGTGAGGACTGGAGGAGGTCAGGACAGGTTCTCTTTGCAACTCGGAGTTGATTGGACTCTAGTTCTGAAGGCCTAGAATTCCCAGTGCTGAGGCTTGAGCTGGCCCCACCGTTGGGAAGCCTGTGGGAATTAAGAAGGAAGATTTTGGCTTGTGGACTTTGAGGGGCCCCTTCTGATAGCAGTTGTAAACCACTGTGTGTTGTTTATCAGCCACAAGCCTGGCCTGAGTTACTCAGAGAAGTAGGGAGAGCAGCAGGCACCCCCCCCGCCCCAAGGCTGGAGAAAACACACGCTGGAGGTGGTCTGGAAAAAGGCAGGCACGCCCATCAAAGCAGCTAGATCATGAGAGCCACTGGTAAGGGCAGAGCCCGGCATCCAGATTAGAAGCCTGAGTAGAAAGAAACACTAGAGGGACTTGTCCTCCGGGGCACTACTACCTGGTTATCAGGAGCCCAGATTCCTGGGCATTTCACAGTGATAACTGAGGAGATACTTGAGGGCCCTTCCCTCGGCCAATGGGAGCTCATGTTGTAATAATCTGGGTATAAAAAGGATAGGCCATTTCAGTTTCTCAAAATGCTTAAGCAAGTAGACATCTAGGTTGAGTTCTGATTATTACCATGGGATCTTACCAAAATCAGGAGATCGCCTATAAAAGGCACACAAGAGGGCGCCTGGGTGGCTCAGTTGGTTAAGCGACTGCCTTCGGCTCAGGTCATGATCCTGGAGTCCCTGGATCGAGTCCCGCATCGGGCTCTCTGCTCGGCAGGGAGTCTGCTTCGTCCTCTGACCCTATCCCCTCTCAGGTGTTCTCTCTCTCTCTCTCAAATAAATAAATAAAATCTTTTAAAAAAATAAAATAAAATAAAATAAAAGGCACACAAGAAATATGCCCTTTTGAAACCTTTCTCCTGCACTGGGTATTATATGCAACTGATGAATCACTAAATTACCGCTGAAGCTAATAATACAGTGTATGTTAATTAAATTGAATTGAAATATAAATAAATAAATAAATAAAAATTAGAAATAAAGACATAAAACCCTTCTCCAAATTCAGATAGATCTCCCAAAGGACCAAAGGAATGGAAGATAGTTACATCAAGATAAAGAATTAATAATAGCTTAGTACATGTATTAGAAAGTTTGACTAAAAAAAAAAGTTTATGACTTACATTTTCGTTGGCACTTCTAATCCCTAGAAATAAAGTGTTCTTGCCTTGAATGTAGCCACTCACAAACAAGGATGTCTGTGGGTCACAGAATCCTGTCCTCTCACAGATCTTGCTTTTCACAGAAGAAAGCCAGATTCACCAAATATCTTTTTTGTACTGACACATTTCACCAATATAGAAGAGCTAAGTATAATATTTAGGTTTGAGAATGGAAATATAAACATAATGTTAAGCCCCACAAGATATATATCTTCCCAAAGACAAGGGCATAAAAGAGACCACCTTCTGATCGTCCTCTCTCTTCCATAACTCAGTGAGTCTATCACTGATTTTAAAGCATGGCTCCCGCTTCGGATTTATAGCTAATGCAAGGTCAGGTGTGAGGGACAACAGCCAGAGACACAACTGGCTTGAAATCAAGCCTCAAATCTAGAAGCCAGGTCTATCCAGCTACCTTTATATTTTCTCAGTTTTATCAAACCCTTGTATGCTTCTCAAGGTCTAGAGTATTTACCCCTGGATAATCACAACGTTCATTTAAGGTAAGTCACAGTTTTCAGATAGATTTATCCTTGGACCACTTTCAGATGAGCCTTATATAATCCAGGGCAAGAAACGGTCAAGTTATTTAACAAATCTGATAAATGGACACATAGCTTGATTCAATTTTTTGTTTATTGGTTCTACAGCTCTATTGAGGTATAATTCACATACCATAAAGTACACTTCTTTGAAAGGTACAACTTAATAGATTTTAATTTTAATTTAGATTTTAATTTATATATGACACCATCACCACAGTCAAGATAATGAACATGTCCATCATCTCCCCAAAATTTCCTCATGTTCCTCTGTTTGATTAAATTTTTAACCAAGAAGAATGTATCCACTAGCTCTTTACTCTACTCCCTGCCTCAGAAAGCCAGTTTGCCAGGAAATCAATTTATGAGCCTTATTTGGCTTCTATTTGAATGAGTTGAATAAATACAAGCAATTTGTTGACAATGCATTCTTAAATAAGGGAACAAAAATATCTGTCTTGAAATTGCATCTTAGAAGAAGACATTTTCATGGTAAACCCGATTTGTCCCAGGAAGAATTAAGCTACATGAAAGATGGAATTGAAAAGGAAGCGACCATATTTTGAAAGGTCCCTGGCTGTCCTCTCTTACAGGTCTGCAATTTCTCAGAAGCTAACCTTGAGAAAAACAACAGATTCCTGACCACGAGTATTCTAGCTTCCACCCTGCCTTAGACTGAGTGATGGAAGTGAAACCCCCACCTCAGGTTTTATTTTGGGAAACCACATTTTATAACTGGCCTCTAATTAAATGTTATTTAAGAATTGTTTGATAAAAATTTTAATGGTTCCAGGTAAAGTCAAGTCAATAGCCCTATTAATATTATGATACAATGATTTTCCCTTGTCTGGTCTTTGCCTTGGCTGGAGTCCTAGATTCCTAGATCCCTCACTCTGCTGTTTCCTAGCTTGGGGTGCCCCTGGGTAAGATATTTCACGTCTCCAAGACTCAGCTTCCTCATCTGCAAAATGGGATTCATGGTAATTACAGGGTTTCCATGAAGATGAGATCATAGAACAGACACTGGATTCATGGTAGCTGCTGTGATTGTACATCTGCTCTACAATCTTTTTCTTTTCTTTTTTAAAGATTTTATTTATTTGACAGTGAGAGATACAGCGAGAGAGGGAACACAAGCAGGGGGAGCGGGAGAGGGAGAAGCAGGCTCCCCGCTGAGCAGGGAGCCCGATGTGGGGCTCGATCCCAGGACCCTGGGATCATGACCTGAGCCGAAGGCAGACGCTTAACCGACTGAGCCACCCAGGCGCCCCTACAATCTTTTTCTAACTGTGCTGTCTGCTAGAAGTGAGAGGGGAGAGTCACAAATTCTAGTGTTGTTGCCATTCTGGAACAAGCATTTATTACTCAACAATTTTCAGTGGAGCCAGCCATTCTCTGGTGGTACCTGGCCATCTGCCTATGGCCCAGATAAACTGCTCTCCGGGAGCCTTCTGGTTTAGGGAGAGAAGCAACAGTCAGTTGAGGGAAAGAATTCCTCCACCAGTGCAGCTTCCTGAGGCTAGAAGTGATCTCACCCTTCGCTGGAAGGCCTCGGGATTCCTCTTGCTCTCTTGTAAGGGCCCCCTGGGGAAGCAGTTCTCTCAGTGTGAAGTGGTCCCGTGGGGGTCCAGCGTGTCCTCTGTAGACAGCCCCGAATCATTAAAGCCACATAATCATTACAAAGTGTCCATCTTAGTTCTGGGAGCTTGTCCTAAGGAAATCATCCAAAAAGAGAAACAATAAAAAACAACAGACATCGGAAAGTATACCCAATACTGATGCTAATAGTGAAGAATTCTCAACAACCTAATGCAATAGCTAAATTTTGGCACATCCGTGGGCTGGGATATAATGCAGGGATTTAAAGGAATAAATATAAAGTCCATGTAGACACGGAAAATGTTTCTGCCGCCATGTTAAGTAAAAAAGAAAAAAAATTTGATTTTTGCACAATATAATCTAACCTTATAAAAATAAATAAAATGTGAGCAAAGATGGAAAGAAATATGCAAAATTGTTTTTATGTTCATAGAGTGGGTGATATTTTTCTATTTTCCAAATTTTCTATAATGTTTTCTCATTATATTTTTTTAATTGTAGAAAAAGGTGGCTTCCCAGATAGCTTTGAAAGAAATGACAAAGTCCAGGGTTTTTTTGTATAGGAAAGAAAGTTGTGTGCATATACTCACATGACCTGTGTGTGTGCGTGTATATTATTGTTTTGTGGACTTCTTTGCTTCATCATTTAGCTGGGGGTTGAGAGGGTGGTGGTGAATGGCCATGCCAGAGTTTGCCTAGTAACCAAGGAGAATTCCTCAGGGGAAGAATTTCAGTTGTAAGAGATTTATAGGTGTAGATGTGGCAGCTAAATGGTAGTTGGTTTGGCTCCTGGAAAAAGGGGAGTTTGGCAGATCTGACTCTAGGCAAAAACGGAGGTAGTTTTGCATGGTGTAGAGAAAATACTTTGGGGTATTAGAGATCCGGTTCAACTTTGTGACCCTGGGATAATCAATTTAGGTTCAGTTCAAGTTACTGCACTTTTCCAAACCTCAGTTTCTTCATCTGTAAAATGGGGGTAATTATGATTATCCTCTGCCAGAAAGCTCTACTGAGAATTTTAGTTCAGTTCACAGTACTAGTTGCTGAGTATAAAATAAGGAATAAGGAATAAGGAATAAGACACTAGGCTTGCGCTCAAGGAGCAAGAGCATTCTAAGCAGAAGGTGTGAAGGCAGAGAGGAGTGATATCGCCATGCTTGGGGGAATTACTAGCGCGTCAGTAACATAGGACATGGCAGAGCTAGAGAACTCAAGAGGCAGGAAAGAGACAGACCCATATATCCCATACCATTAAACTTTACCCTGTACATAACAGAGAGCCACTGAAGGATTCTATGTAAGAGAGTGGAAACTTTTTTTTTTCATTTTACGTAGAACACTCTCGCAGCCCCATGAAGGATGAGGCTGAAGGCATTGAAATCAAGTAGGAGGCCATTGAGTGGTCCAGTGAGAGATAATTGACCAAATAGGCCCCAAACTGAGTTCCTCATCTCCTCCCCACTCGTTCCCACCACAAACCCACCCCCCAAACCCTGCCCCCATGGTGAGTGGGTGGCGATGACCTTTCCAGTCACTCCTCAACTGCTCACTCTCTGTCACATCCTACATCCTCTCCATCAGCAAGTGCTCTTGTTGGTTCTATCTCCAGGTCACAGCCAGAACCCAGGGACTTCTCACCATTTCCACAGTTACCACTCTGCTAGAAGCCAGTTTCATCTCGAACCTGGAATACTGCACTAGAATTCTATCCATTCTCCCCTCTTCGGCCTCCCTTCAGTACAGCTGCCAGAGGGATCCTTTTAGAACCTGGCAACCAGGTCACTCCTCTACCCCAATGTCCCTGAGCCTCACTTTATCTCTCCCTTGCTTCTTTTCTCCTGAGAATTTATCACCTTCTAACAACACAGTAGGTGATTAGTGATACATATTTGTTAAATGAATGTTTAGATGATGAAATTCATTATCTAAGGGAGTAGAAGGGGGAAATGGGGGGGAGGAGACATTTTTGAGAATGACTTTGGAGGTAAAATTGGCCATATTCAGTAACTGATGAAAAGTTTAGAATGAGGAATCAGGATGACCACCAGGTCTCTCACCTGGGCACCTGGGTGAGTTGGTGGTGCCATAACCTAAGCGAGGGGCAGGTATGACGTATGGCACATCCTGAGTGAGAGGGCCCCAAGGGGTGTACAAATGCAGGGATCTGGTGGACAGCGGGGCACAGAGATCACGAGGGTTCCCTCTGCCCACCAGACTTGCCCTTGCCTAGGTTCCAGATAATGTCTGGAGAGGGGGAAATTCCAGTTCGGGAAGTCTCAATCTGTAGGGTACATAAGACTGTCCCAGGGATGCTTACTAGAAGTCCATATTTCCTGACCCGTTACCTCTGATACAGTAAGATCCATAAGGAGACCGGAAATCTGCATTTTAACTACTGCCCAGGGGATTCTGGTGCTGATGATCCACAGGCCTCACTTTTAGAAGCAATGATCTTGATTCTTCTCTCTCACTTTGGTCTCATTCACTATGTTTAGCTGTCTGAAAAATATGCTTACATTCCTATTATTTTTTAAAGTCTGGATATTGTCAGATGATAACGCTGACATCTGAGTAGCCCATAGACTACAATACTTTTGTGCCTTTGATAAGGAATTTTATGATAACACTATATGTCATAATTATATTATAGAATGCAATGGCACGTTCCAGTGAGTTACACATAATTATATTAAAAGTGGTATTTAGGGCAATTACATCATTTGTTGAATTGTTATAATTTCATTAAGTATAGGAACCTGTAATGGATTAGATTCAGGAACGGTAAAGTTTTATAGTGGCTCCCCTTGAAAAGTATTAAAGCATATGAGGCTTGTATTGTTCTGCTGAGTCCCAATTAAGACCAAACACAATAGGAAATTAGAGGCAATTTGCCTTGCATAACTCTCTTTGGTTTTGTTCTACCCCCACCTCCATACCTACCACCTTCCCTTCTGATAGGAATCAGTCACGTACTCCGGTCTCCCTGGGCCCAACCCCCCACCTCCTACACACCCTCATCTTCTCTCTGCCTTGCTCACCATTCACTGACAAATACATCTCAGTTTCTCAGAGCCTCAGGGATCCAAATTTGGTTTGTTTTTTTTATAGACTCATAGCAGGTTCAACATTACAAATGATGACCCTGGCGGGGGAAAGCAATGTCCATGAGCCCCAGTGCCAGCAGCGGATCAGCAGCACTTGGTAGCTCTTTGGATATGTAGACTCTCTGACCCTACCCACCGCAGACCGACTGGATCAGGATTTGCCTTTAAACAAGATCCCCAGTTGATTTCTCTGAACCTGCAAGTTTGAGACACCCCACTCAAAAGTCTAGAGTAGATCAACCTGGTCCTCTCTCCTGATGAGGAAACCGAGACCCAATTTGGTGAGCCCATTCGCCGGTGGTTAGCAGAATCATGCTAGAGCAAGAATGAAGCTGTTACTATTTTACTAATAGCTACAATTAAGCACCAGCTATGTGCTTTACATGCATTTTCTCTTTTAAGCCACTCAACAACCCTGCAATGCTATTAGTGCTCCCACTTTCCAAAGCAGAAACCAAGACTCAGAGATGGAAACTTACTCAAGGTGAGAGTTAACCAAGTTTCCTAACACCAGATCGTTCCAATTTCAACATCGATGGTCTTGAAACAGTGCTTTCTATGTCTAACCCTTTAAAAACAAATGGTTCGAATGCCAGGGTGTCAGGCTCATGAAAGAATCATTTCTCCTCTTTCAGGATCTGTCCTTGGCCCTCCCAGCCCAGGACCAAAGGGCTCAAAAGCTCTTCCTCCTGAGGGAAACTTCTTACCCTTTCTTACATCCACCCGGTCTCTTAGCTTTCAAAGCATTTTACATTATTTCCTCCAACTTCCAAGTCTTCACTGGTATGAAGGTTAATTTTATGTGTCAACTTGATTGGGCGCTGAAGGATGCCCAGATAGCTGGTGAAACATTTTTCCTGGGTGTGTCTAGAAGGATATTTCTGGAGTAGATTGTCATTTGAATACTTCAAATTACTCATTTGAACAGAGTAAAGAAAATTCACCCTCACCAGTGTGGACAGGCATCATTCAATAGTTGAGGGCCCAAATTGAACAAATGGGCAGAGGAAGAGTGAGTATTCTCTCTTGTCTTGAGGTGAGGCATCCATCTTTTGCCCTAAGACATGGAGCTCCTGGTTCTCAGGCCTTCAGACTCCAATACTTACACCAGTAGTCTTCCTCGTTCTCCAGCTTACAGACATCAGATCATGGGACTTGTTGACCGCCTTGATCATGTGAGCCAATGTGTGTGTGTACATGTGTGTGTATTTTTATCTTATTGGTTCTGTTTCTCTGAAGAACCCTGATTAATACAATGAGGCTGAGGCATAGATGTTCCACTAACTCCAAATTGACTCAGTTGCAGCTCCCATTTGAATACAGAGCTCCATCTTAGAACCAAGGGAAGCCCCACACATCCCTCACACCCCCACACCCACAGGAGGCAGAGGAACCCTGTAGGAAGATTGGGATCTGCAGTTGAAGATAATTGCACTCAATTTACCTTCCATGTTGCTCTGGCAATGTCTTCTCCCATTCCAGTTTCCAAGTTGGAATTCCTTGAAACAATCAGCACAGCTTCTTCTTGAATGGGCAGTCTTACTTTTCATTTTTTGTACTAGACTTCCTAATGCTTTTCATTTTCATGCTTCCCTTCAGGGTTCCACACCAGCTTTGTTAAAATTCCTGATACCCAAAGGCCCATGGCTCTAATCTTCTCCTGTCTTCCTCTCCCTCAGGCTTCATTACAGTCCCATTTTTGGGTGACCCAAACTTACTCATATTCCTCATGTCATGTGAACAATTGAGAACTACTAATTCCAGGGTTCTATAATTCCATGGCTTCTGCTTCTGTGAAGCTGAGGCAAACAAATTTAGCAAATAAAATGAAAAACAGAAGGGAAAAAATGCAGCTCCTACAAACAATTTCCAGACTGAAGAACTGAGTTTGAATTTCTGAATAATCTATGATATTCTGCCAACTTGGCCTATCATTCTTTGTCAACTGTTAACCTCTACCTTCCTCTGGGCACCTTTCTTCAGGATCAATGTTTAATTCAATGTAATACATATGGAATAATTATTTGAGACAAATGAAGTGAGAAAAATGTGATAGTAGAGGGGCCAACAATGTGAAGTGAATGTTTCATTGTTGATTATTAATAATATTTATTAATTATTAATTATATTTAATTAATTAATTTTAATTATTATTTTTTGCATTAGAACTATTTTAGAAGATACTTAAATAAATACCACAGTTCCTTCCTACAACTCTTAGTAAGACTTCATCTCAGTCTGAAATCCTCTTCAATTGTTCTATGCCACAGTTCAGATGTAAATCTCAAAACACATTTTTAAATTATGTGTTATAATTGATCTTAAGCATAAGAAGAGATTCTCTTGCTCCATATATATATATATATATATATATATATGAAGAAAGAGGGAGAGAGAAATTGCCTAATTTATACCATGTCTACAAGATACCAAAACAGGTAAAATATGAAACAAACAGATCATTTAGTATTGTGTAGACTCAAAACAGATTACTTGGCTGAATTCGACACATCTTTTATTATCCACAGCTTATCTGGGTGGAAAAGTCGTCAGTCTGGTGAAGCTTTCCAGGGTAGGGGTGAAACCACCTGACAGAATGCTCAGCCCTTCACAAGTAGTGGCAATCCCTCCTCGGGAAGCATGGCTCCTCCAAGGCTATCTGCGGATTCCAAAATACATTTTCAACAACTTGAGATATACAGAAAGATGTAGTCACTGTTCAAGAGAATCTAGTTTTCACAGAGTAAACTGTGTCTGCAGCACTGTTGGGTTTCTTCAAATAGCCACAGTCCTGACACGTGGTACAGTTTCCACTTTGA
This sequence comes from Mirounga leonina, assembly GCF_011800145.1. Taxonomy (NCBI): domain Eukaryota; kingdom Metazoa; phylum Chordata; class Mammalia; order Carnivora; family Phocidae; genus Mirounga; species Mirounga leonina. The sequence continues at coordinate 57,519,501 of NW_023270377.1, read as the reverse complement.
CCCAAGAATCCCTGCGACCTATCGCTCCATTGTGTCTGTTTATACAGCAACACAGATCCATCTTTCTTTCTGTATGGATGAGAACTGAGAGGTCTTTGGTGTTATTACTTGTTTAAGTTGGTCCCTTCCAAAAGAATATAGGCATATAATGGGACAAATATAAAATAAAAAGGAATATGGCTATTATCAGAAATGGGTGCCTACTAAATTTGTCAACCAAATTCTTTTCACTTAATGTCATCAAATAAAAAAGTGGAGTTTTTAAAATAAAAATGTCCCTGATTGCTACAAATTTATCTCACTGGTTTTGTCAATATAATCCCCTACCATATGGGGAAAGGGAGATAATATGCAAGAAATAATATGCAAGAAAAAAATGAGTAGGGGTTCTTTAAATCTTTTCAGTTAGATATTCATACATCAATCTGTAAAGGACAAAAAAAATAGGATTTGAAACACTTTATTTGATTCAAAAATTATTTCGATTTTAAATCTCCCTTGTCTTTTTTATTGACCACCTCCTTTATGCATTTTGTTTCCTACCTTTGATGTGCCTCCCCCAGCCATGTATTTCAATAAGCATAGTCTGTTTGATTGCATGATTATTACACTAAAACTCCTGCAAAAGCCCTTTGAGGAAATGCACTCAGATTAACTCAGATTTATGTAAGATCACAATGCTCAAACGTGGCCAAGTAAGAATTAGAACTTCTGTTTTCTCCTTCCAAGTTTATAGATCTTTCTACTACATCACTACTACTAAGCTTTAAAAATACTCTGCAAGTACACAGAACATACTTAGGAGGCCAAGCATCTCCTTTGATTTGTGGTTTGGAGGCCAGTTGGTGAAGAGTGATATTTATTATCTCTTGGAGGTAACCTCTCTTTCTTGAGTCCATATTAATCTCTTCTGGAAGCTTTAATTCAGCAGTTAAAATAGTAGAAATTGCCAGGTCTGCCTACAGCCCCCCAGTGAGTACTAAATGGGCTGAACTTTCCCTTCCTTTCCCATCCTCTGCTCAACTTTTTCCTATTTCATGAATAAATTGGCCTAACTCGGTTATACTAACATGTAATGTGAGAAAATGCCAGGAGTTAATTAGGGATGAGCCTGTGAAAACTTGGGGGAAGCTACATGTTTCAATTATATTAATGAACACACATTTGCAATCAAATCAAATGGATAAGCATTGTGTCAAGTTTTTGTAAGAAGAGAATTGCATTTCACATGCATGAAAGCAACTCTCTTGTAACTTACAAAATACGTGACTAAAAATAAGCACACAGGAGAACCATTAAAATACTTATTATTTGAGTTAAATTAGAATGTTATGAGGATGATTTCATTAAATGATTTGTGTTATTTTAATTTCCCTTCACAATCAACCAGATTCAAATTACTCTACCTGCCGGTTACATGGTTAAGTAAATGCTTCTTAAACACCAAATCCCGTTTTTTAAATAACATCCGTCATTAATTTTTTTTAAAAGATTTCATATCCACTGGAAGCTAGCCCCTAAATATCCTCTGATTTTTAAAGATGTCAACTCTTTCACACAATATTTCCTAGGGAAAAAGAAAAGATCTCTCAGATGCAAGAGAGACGTAGCTCAAATGTCTCAAATGTCGAGCATATCTCAAAATGATTTATGATTTAGCAGTTGTCCTTGGAATTGAAAAAGATGATGCTAGACTCTGTTAAAAGTCAATACCTGTTCTTTAAAGTGAGCTAACTGCAGTGTGGAGCTCTGACACTCGTAGTCTGCATGCAGTTCTAGTTCTTCAGCAGCCAGAAATTGCCCGTGGAGAAGGAACTGCTTCATGAAGTCAGTTTTATCACCCATCCTTAAGTAGCTATATTTCTTCAAGTAGCTTTGATTCTTGTGAGCATTAATAGTGACTAATTGCACCCAGTTCAAGATTTCCTGGTGCATTTCCTCCAGCACATCCATCTGAGCCATGTTTTTTTCTAACGGGAAAATAAATTGAAAAAAGTAAGCGAGGCCAATGATTTCATTTAAACCCAGGAAGAATTAGAGGTGGACCAGAAGCTAGGTTTTCTACCTTCCAAAGCCCAATCAGTACCCCACCAAGTAAGTGTAAGAGTTTATGTCACACAAGAGTTCTCAAAATGCTAGTATGTTAAATACATTTTTGTAAAGAGAATCTCACTTTAAATACAATAGAGGATCTTGTTATTTAAGGGAATATGTTGTAAATCACTTGATAAAGGAGAGAATTCTTTTGGAAAGGGAAAAATTACACTCTTAATGTATCTTTCACATGGAAATAGAGTAATATGGGTAGACCAGAAGCTATTTTGGATTTCTTAAGATAAGAAAAATATGCAACTAAGTCTCTGTATAAGTGGGAGGTGAGTTTTTTCACCACGAACATTCATAACCTACCAGAATTAGACACCAATAGAGTGGTAGATAGAAAAGGAAGGACTTAGCTCTGACAGCATCATCTCTTTACCCCCACAGGAGCTCAAGGTAGACAAGGGAACCCCAGTTGTCACTATTTCCAAAGCCCCCTAGGATGTCCTTATTGTAAGCAACCCAGACCCTCCTCCACAGCCCTCAAGCAACCAGGAGACTGATATTTCAAAGATGAAGCCAAATGAGAAGTGATTGTCCAGTGTTGACCATGGTTTCTTTGCCTTATAGTCCCTACTTACTCTCTTGGCTAAATACATATTAAACCAACCATTGTTTATGGTCAGTCTGTAAGATTTGGCTTCCATTTTCATGCTTGATTCAATATTATGTCATCCTTACAAAGAAAGTTGAGAGAGAAAACTGAGGAGAGACTCAAGTATGTTTGGGAGAAATAAGCCAGTTATACCCTAGAGATTGACTCTTTTTATTGTTATTTTTATTCCAATATATCAATCATTTATCAAAACTTGCACTCTATATATGTAAGACACTGTGCCAGACTCTTTAAAGATAAAAGATACATAAAGCAAATTAGAAAGGTTCAGATAGTGCAGTGAAATTTAGAAGACCAAGATAACCTTCAACTAGTGAGATGCGGGAAGAGAGAAAGAGGGCAGAATTCAAGATGGCTTCTTGGAGGAGGTGGCACTTGAAAAATGAGTAGGATTTGGACATGTGAACATGAAGGAAAGAAACCTGAATGTAAAGAGTCTTGCAGGTTACTTTCATATGTGTGATTTCATTAAACCCTTACCTCACCTCCAAGATAACCAGTGTGACTGAGACTCACTAGACTCACAGGAACCTAATTCCTTTTTTTTTTTTTTTTTCTGGCAGCTGTGTTAGAACCATGTTGCTCAGTCTGGTCAATGGCAGGTAGACAGAAGACAGGCCTGGGCATCAAATGCCATGTAATCCTCCACACTTTCTCTTCACTTATCAGCCAGCCCAGTGCAAAGAATCCCCAGAAAACTCAAAGGAGGCCTCAGAATATTGCATCACAAATAAAATGTACTTTAGGAAACCTGAGTCACTGCTTATATTAGAATTCCCCTCCTCAACACACACACACACACATACAAACACACACACACAGGTGCTTCCCCCTGACAATGACTTTAGGATTTGCAAGATCAGGAAATAAATCTTTATTGTGTTAAGCAATCAGGATTTGGGGAGTGTTTGTTATAGCAGCTAGCATTAAGTATCCCGACTGATACAGGGAGTTCCTACAACTTCCATTTTATAAGGGAGAAAAAACGAAGCTCACAGAAGGAAGAGCAGACACAAGAATGCAAGAAGCTAGAAAAGCTGAGAAAGTCCAAGTTCACAGCTCTCCATAATAAGACCCCACCCAGTTTTCCAGCAACCACTCTAGGATTTGCCATGTTCCCAACGTGCCTTGCCTGTGCTGTACCACTCTGCTTATCCTGTCCTTGTCTTCTAGAATTCCCTTCCACATCTGTGTCTTTCAAATATCTAGTAATATTTCAGAGTCCTGTGTAAAATTCACCTCAGTGATTTAACCTCAATAACACGTTCCCTATTACAATGGGATGTGGTATAGATAGTGAAGGACTAGAGCCAGAAGAAGGGTTCACCTCTTACTAACATGACCCTAAGCAAACAGCCCAAACTTTCTGAGTCTTTTTCCTCTTCTCTAAAATGGATTTAACAACCTCTATTTTACAGTACCATTGTGAAGACAAGGTGAAATGATGAATGAAATAGTGCCACTGGTACACAGAAAATGTGAAATAATACTTGCTCCATCTATTCAATAACCGTTTATGATTCTATTCATTCAATCTTTCCATGAAGACTGAACTCCAGAATAGCAGGAGCCTTATTTTATTCATCGTCATAGTCTTCATCTAATATGTAGTAGATGTTCTAGTTAGATCAGGCAGAACTACATTTCACACACACACACACAGAGGAGCTTAATTCCACAAGGGTTTTTTTTTCTCTTGTGTAAAAATCCAGAGATAAGAATCCAGGGCTGGTAAGGCAGTTTCACAGATGAGTCAGGATCCCACACTCCTAGCTTTATTGCCTGCAACCCTAAGGATGTGACCCTTGCTAGTCTTGTCTAAGATGGCAGATGGGCTCTAGGTAACATACTTATATACTCCAAGTAACACAAAGGAGAGAACATGGCTCTCCCTTGACAGACACTCCCTGAAAGATGCACAACCAACTCTGCTTACCTATCATTGGCCAAAATTTAGTTGTGTGGCCCCACCCCATTGCATGGGAGGCTGGGAAATGTAGTCTTTAGTCTGTGCCTCCATACACGCAAGTAATATTCAGAAGTTCTGTTACTGAGGAAGAAGATAGGATCTGTTATTGGTGGGACTACTAGTAGTATCTGCTATATTAAATATACAACCCTGCTTTGGAAAGTTGATTCCAGCAGTAATATGGAACATGGAATCAAGGGGCAAAAACCAAGAACAAGGAGAATTAAGATACTATAGCAGTAATACCTACAAAAGCTACCTTTTTTTTTTTTTAAAGATTCATTCATTTATTATTTTAGAGAGAGAGTTGGAGGGGGATAGGAGGCAGAGGGAGAGGGAGAGAGACAATCCTAAGCAGACTCTCCACCAAGCACAGAGCCTGACATGGGGCTCAATCCCACAACCCTGGGATCATGACCTGAGCTAAAATCAAGTGTCTGACACTTAACCTACTGAGCCACCTAGGTGCCCCACAAAAGCTACCTCTTGCTGGGTGTTCACTCTGTGTCAGCCACTGTGGTAAGCTCTTTATTCACATTAGCTCATTTGTCACTACAATTTTTAAAGCAGCATTACTGTTCCGGTTTTAGCAAAAGATTTCTCCTAATTTGGGGTTGTTAGGTGCCTTAAAACAGCAACCCTGATAACTCATGATTTTGTGGAGTGGAAACATGGGCCAGGTTCAGCTGAGGCAGATGGTCTCATCTGGAGAGTTGTGGACAACTTCACTCCCATGTCTGGAACCTGAGCTAACCTGGGACTGTGGACCGGAGTGCCGACCTGTGGTCTCTCCAGAATGGCAGTGTGAGAGCCATAGGACTTATTACATGGCAGCTCAGGGCTCCCAGGAAGAGAAAGTTTCCACTTTCTTGAGACCTAGGCCCTGAAACTGGCACAGCAACACTCTGTCATATTCTATTGGTCAAAGCAGTCCCAAAGCCTGCCCAGATACCTGGGGAGGGGCAAAGATCCCACTTCTCAGTGGAAGGTATGTGAAAGTATTTGTGGCCATCTTTAATCTTCCACAGTACCTTGCCCTTGATCAGTATCCAATAAATGTTTATTGAATGGTTCACAGATTCGGTTCAGTTCTAGACCCTGAAAAACAGCGCAGTGGGAAGAGATACTGAGTGGAAGAGGAGTTCAAAAATGATTCCACATAGTTGGGGCACAGGATCGAATTCTACGTGAGGCAAATAAAAATGGAGTTTATTCCAAAACATGAGGGGAAGAGAGTTAACCATTTGCTCCCATTTCCTATACTTCACCAATAGTTTGAATTGGGTGATTGCTTTGGGGAATTAAGTGGGAATTTCTCTGAGTTTCAAGCTGATTACTCCCTCCAGTCCTAGAGACAAGAAAACAAAGCCAGACAAGAGTGAGTTATTGCCTAACTACAAGTTTCCTTGGCAAGTCTTGGATGAAGGGGTAAAAGGCAGTTGCTGGAAAATGCCCCAGGGAGAGCTCTCAAGAAAAGCAGTACCTGACAGGTATCTCTTCTAAAATATTTAGCAAGCAACTCACTTCACAAGTGAGGCAACACTGGAATCTTGATGAGACGTTTCTTTCCTGCTAGTGACATTTTTATTGACGGCATGGTCCCAACAAGTTGGGAAAGTCATCTCATTGTCATTCAGGACAAGTGGGGCCCCAAATAAAGGGACGGTTTTACAGTTAGTCTTAATGTTTTCCATCAGATGCTGGTTCTAACTGATCTGATAGGAACACTCAAGCATCCCGGACAAGCCACATAAAACCAAGTAATTATGGTGACGATTCCCATTCATCAAAATCAGACTGGAGTAAGTTCTGCTTGTCCTGATAATGACTTGAAAATGATAAGTTAGTGAAATAAGCACTTAGAAAGACTTTTCTTTTTCACCCCAACTAATTGGCCACTTCATTTGTAGAGGAGCTTTGGCTTTCTTTTTAACTAGTTTTTCATTTCAGCTCTTCCAAGACTGCTTAGACGAGAAATCTTTCTAGGGTGCAGCTCGGCCACACTGGCGTCAAGTTCTTTAGAAATGAGTTTCACCTCCATCCCTGCCATGCCATGCAAATCCTTTAAAGGCTGTGAAAGTAAACACTAAATAGATCCAACTCTGTATGAAGAATAGAAATGGATGGGCCTAAAGGAAGTCAGCCTGTGTATCTAATAAAAATCACTAGTAACCTTTCCAGAAATATGATATATTGAATAATGCTTCTACTGTTTTCACTTGACTCCTTAAGGGAAACCTCTGTGCTACACTCACTGAAAGAAAATCGATACTTAATGGTTTTTGCTTAGTGAGTATGAAAAGCCTGAAAGTTGCTGCATATGTTTACAGGGAAGATGAGGTATTGTGGGCATATGTGGGAAAGACCAAGGCAAATTTAGCAAGTCAGGTGATAGCTGGGCAAATCGAACTTTTCCCATAATGGTGGTATTGTCCAAGCATGTGGCGGGTGGAGATTGACTGACCTGTGATTAACCTTCTTTGGCTATGTAAACGGGATCAAAGGCGTGACTTCACTGGCCCCGAATAATGATTAGAAGTAATTATCCAGCCTCCACGTATATGTAGCCAACTCCTTTGGAAAATCTCCAACTTTGCCTCTTCTTGCTCATAGAGAGGTTCCTTAACCCAAGTTCTGTCTTTATGATAAGAGCAAAATTTCAGGGGACTATCGCCTGAACTAGCTCTAAGCTGCTCACATTCTTGGGGGGATGGAGAATGCAAACCATGCATCCTTCACTCTCAAGGCAAGCAGACCACCTCATGCATCCATCTCAAGGAAAAGAGTAAGTTGCACCATCAACATCACTCTCACCAAAGCAGGTCCCCCAGCCCTTGGATTTCTAGCCTGGTCGTCCATACTCTCAACTGTGTTCAGGTTTACAAGAGATTCTTCCACAGCATATCAAAACCTACCAAACCCAGACAACATTGTGCAGAATAGCGTGATGGTCAAGTGAATGGATTTGGCTTTAATTTGCATGGGACAGAGCCTAGCTAGGCTACTCTCTAGCTTCTGTAACTTGGGGCAAGCTACTACCCTTTATGTCTGGCTTCTGCATCTGTAAAATGAGGGGCATAGCGTTTGGGAGGATAATGAGAAACAGTAGCATCTGCACACGGTATCAAGAAATCATTATTATTTTAGTTGCCAGCTGATGTTCTTCACTTTGGCTGCCAGAAGGGGTGGGGCAGGGAGGTCCTGATCGCAAGGTGCTCTTTCCCCTGTCTAATTCCATTCAGGAACTAAATTCAGGCCCTGATATAAAAGCAGAACTGGTCTTGTGGACAGTAAACATGAAATTATCTTTTCTTGGATCACTTTTTATTTTACCCCTTGAGGTAGAAAATAATTCTTTACAAAAGAACTGAATTTTTTTTTTTTTAATTAAAATCTGCCCTGCTGGGCATCCATGTGCCTGTTTCTGTTCCCACACTTAGTAAGGAAAAGAACAAAACCAAAACAAAAAAAGGGGGGTGTCTCTTGAGGTCATGTCCACCACAAACCATGTTCCACCAAACCAGTGTCTTCGACAAGCAGTGAGGTACCGTTTAACAATTCTACTGACAGACTCGCTACACAGGTCTTAATTCATCAACATTCTTTGGTCGGAGCTTGAATTGAAAATAGATTCAAACTGATTGCTCAGGCTGGTTCAGCTCTCCTGAAGCTTTTTGTTCTCACCTACATCTGTCAGAGAAAATGGTCCATATTTACCTCATGGAGAATTTCTCTTTTAGGATGTAAGCATGTCAAAACTTCGAGTGCGTCAGGATCTTTCAAAATCTCTAGGTATTGCACTTCCTAGAGAACCGCTGAAAGCTGCAAACATTCACAGCCTGACTGATTTTAACCCTTCACACTGAGAAGGTGATGTCTCATTATAAATCGGGAGAGATTTCCACTCACTGTCTCACACTCGACAAGAAATATTTACCATCGCCATCAGCTGCTGCTAGCCTTTGAGCTGCTCTGTGAAAAGTATGAAGGGGGGGTGCAGCAAGAGGAACCGAAATTCAGCTGCCAACCTCTGTAGCAGAAAAGATTTATCCCTTGGAAAATGTAGGCTATCACTGTAGAGATCCACCCCTTAATGGCTTTCAACTCTGCAGAAATTGTTGTCAGGGAGACTGAAGCGGGTGCTTGTCATGCAGAGACCATCTTGTCGGCAGGCTCACCCAGACCAAAGGACTCGCTCTAAGTTATTGGTTTCCACATCCCATTTATCCAGGCTCCATCATAACCAATATGCAATCGAACATACAAAAGACCTGATCTTGCCCATTAATGAGAGAGTCACAAAGTGGGCCAGATGAGCTTCACGATCAACTCTCAAAGAAAATGCAGACGTCTCTCCCCTGGAAGTGGGATTGTTGGCGCAAAACCATGGTGAATTGTTCCATAGTCTTACACTCCCTTTCTCTACAGCCCTATAGCACTCATTATCCCTACCACACAATTTAGCACTTGATTATATACTGTCTTGTATTGTTCTCTAATTGTTTCTCCACCCAGATAAGAGGTGGAGTTTCTTGAAGACGTAATTTTTTCCCTAACGTGATTTCTATAATTGTCTGTAGCTACTTCCCTTAAAGCTCTGTCTAGTAATTTTTCTTCCTTCATGGTGTGTACTTCAAATCTACCTAGAGGAGGGGAAGTAATAACCTCAACCACCACCCCCACCAAAACAGGCACCCCCCCCCAAAAAAAAAACACTAACAGAAAAATAGGAAGTCCCTGCACATATAATGCACAACAAAACAATGGATATGTGGAAGAAAATACCACCGAAGGTAAGAAATTCAGTAAACACATGTTTGATTGGCCACCAACACCCCAGCCTGGTATGAGCACGCACTTACAAAAAACCCTTCACTCTCTTCTGTGTCTCCCTGACCTTACAGAGAGGACAGCTTAATAACAATGACAATATACCGAAACTCCGATCCAACTCACCTCTGGGTCAAAGTTAGCGTCATACACACCAACGCCCATCACTTCTGGAATTGATTGCTTGAAATGCAACCCACAGAAGCAACTAGGACCTTGTTTCTGGAAGGAACATATTATATCTCCCTCATTACGGCGAACAAAAAACCCATCTCAAATAGTTTTAGAAAACCAGATGGTTTTCTTTTACCCAGACACTTGGTGAAGGGCAGAATCGACCTCATTGTGAATTCCTTCTTACACAGGCAGTATGGGCCTGACTTCGGAATGCTCTGGGCCTTTCCCAGAGAACGGTTTACAGTAGCCTGGCAAGTGTGCCCTGAATGAACAGGCAAGGTTGTGCTGGGGCGGGGACACTCCCTCGCATCCCTTGGGATTTTTGCAGTTTCATTGACAAGTTTTTGTGATCCCAGTGCATGATTTAAAAAGGGGGAAATGGTTTCTTCACAAAACTTTTATGTAACAACTAGAAAAGACAGAATCCGAGGCCACATGAATTCCCTGACCCTCCTTAAATTCTCTGTACTCACAAAGGATTTGTAGACAGGCAGACAGGTCCCTCAAGAATAACACCCACGTCCCCACCCTTAGGCAGATCCACACATTTATATGTTGCAGAAGAGCAAGGCTTTCTGCCATTTTTAAAACTCTTCAAAGAAAAGGGAATTCTACCACCACCTCGAATTCATGCTTTATCGACCAGCTGCATTAGAAAACGATTCTGTGTCCTGGATGATTCGTGTGCCAGCAAGATGTGTCCAGGCTGCTCTGCCCCATAACCCCCACCCTGTCAGGCAGGACCAGGGAGTACAAAAGGAAAATGCAAGGCCCCTTATTAAAAACATTATTAAGAATTTCAAGATGGCGAAAGCAGAGAATTAAACCAAGAGCGGCGCCCCATGTGACTGACCTCAGGGAAGACCACGGAGAGGTGTGGCAAGCCCATTTCAGTCCATCCCTACCTCACCATTTTTTATTTCCTCATGTTTATTTCTTTGTTTACTTGTTTACCATCTGTCCTCCCCATTGGAATGTAAAGATCATAGATCTTGTCTATCTCATCCAACACCGCATCCCCAGCATCCTTGCTGGGCGCCATAGTCGACATTCAGTTTGCAGGAAGAAGGGGTCAGAGAGAAGAAGGGAGAGCAGGAGGAAGGGACTAGGAGGGAAAGGGAGGGGAGGGAGGGAGGGAAAGACCACCAATTGGAGTTCATCCCCAGCCCTCCAATAGCCAATCATCTATTTTTAGTTACCTTATTTCCCCTTGTACTTGGGACCTCAGATCCATCCTGACAGGGAGGGATCAAAGAAAAAAACCTGGAAGGAGATAACAATAAATGAACATTCCTGAGCACTTGCTACAAGATCCTCATCTGTGCCTGTCCTTTAATACATAGAATCTCCTTTGTTTCAGCTAGAATCTTCTGCTTGAGAGAAGCAGACAGTCAATACACGGTCCGTGGGACCCAGGCTAGACAGGGACAGCACCAGGAGCAGGAGTGCCTGCTCTCCTGTGCTCATTCTCTCCTCCCTCTCTCTCTGTTTCGCTCTCTCCATTCATTTCCATCTCTCTCCCAGCACTTCTGCTTTGGCTGAAGCTTTGCTGTTTTCACCCCTAGCCTCTCAAATCACCCAGAATTACTTTCTCCTCAAAACCCCAGCCTTCACATGCTTTCTTGGGCCCTGACCCTGACTCTACCTCATGACTTTTCAGCTGAAACTCCCACCTCTAGCCACTCATCCCAGTATTCCAACTAGTCCAAATTCCCATGAGAGATACCTGAGTGCTGCAGCAGATCACAGGCCCATGGATGGGCTGCCCTTGAACCAGATATCATTCTGGCTCCAGTCCACTTGCAGGGGTGGGATCACATCTTGTGATCTACAACTTGGCTGCGCAGGTGAATGAACAGAGTAACTCCCATTAAATAGGGGTGGCAAGAAACCTTACATGTTCATTTTACAGCACTCAGTCCTTGCAATAGCCCCGAAGAGGTAGGCATTAATACCCCTATTATTACCCCTACTCTGTAGGCACGGAGCTTGAAGACTAGAGATGTTAAAAGCAGAGTGCTCAAGTTCCACAGACGATAAGCATGATGGTCAGAAGGCAGGTGTAGCTGAGCCTGCAAAGCTCCTACAAGGAAGCTGCCTCCAAAAGAGAGGAACAAAGCAGAGGGTGGCCCAGAATGCGTGGTACCCACTCTATAATTCAGAACTGCTCCTTCAATAATCATAGGAAACAAACTGAGGGTTGCTGGAGGGGAGGAGGGTCGAGGGATGGGGTAACTGGGTGATGGACATTGGGGAGGGTGTGTGTTGTAATCAGCACTGATGAATCACAAACCTGTACCCCTGAAACAAATAATACCTTATATATTCATTAATTGAATTTAAATTTTAAAAATTTTTAATAAATTAAAAAAAAAAAAAAAGAACCACTCCTTCACACACAATCCCAAAAAGCTGACCTCTCAGTGAGTGCATCTGTTTGTAGGACTGCCCTATCGAAGTACTACCGACTGGTGGCTTAACAACAGGAATTTATTGTCTTATAGTTCTGGAAGCTGGAAGTCCACAATCAAGGCATTGGCAGGGATGCTCCTTCTGAGGACTATGGGAAGGACCTCTTCCATGGCTCTCTCCTTGGCTTGTGGTTAGCCATCTTCATGTTCATGTGGTGTTCTCCCTATATGGGGTCTGTGTCCAAATTTCCCCTTTATATATGGATCCCAGTCATGCTGAATTAGGGCCCGCCCTCATAACCTCAGTTTGAGCCTTGTAAAGACACTATCTCCAAGTAAGGTCACATTCTAGGTACTGGGGTTAGGGTTTCAACATATGAGTCTCTGTGGGACACAGTCCAGCCCCTAGCAGCGAGTGCACTGGAGCACTCACAAAGTGCTCATGACACTTTCTCCCGTTCTCAGACTCCAGCCGGGCAGCCCGGGCCAGCGAAGGCTCGCCCAGCCCTCCCGCGGGCTACTGCTCTCAGGCCTGCAGCGGCTGGGGCCCGCCTTCCTCAGCGCCGCCGAGGGACCACGTCCACTCTTGCCTCCCCTCCACCAAGGCCCTCCCGCCCGCCTTGTTCTGCAGCAACGTCCGCTGCCGACTAACCTCGGCGAGGCCTCCCTCCTGTCTCACCCCCCACCGGGGCTCCTCCCCCGCCACCCTCAGAGAAGGGAGCCGACCTCCGTCCCTGGCTGAGCCTCGCCCGCAACGGGGAAGGCTCCCACGTGCTTCGCGGCACCACAGGTCAGGCAGGACCCCACTTTTTAGGAAATACCATCTACCCTGTCCAGTAGGATAAGCAGATGTATAGTTAAGCGTGGGTTCAGGAAAGAGCCACCTACAAGGTGTGAAGGGCGAGTGCAGCTTTGAGGTTAGAATACAGGAGTCAGGGCATGGCCCCCCCAGGCCGAAAGTGCATGCGCAGGGAGCCTGAGAGGGAGAGGACGCATAAACACGTGGGCATAGATGAGCCGGCGTCACCCTCAGAGGTGGACATGGCGGTTTGGACCTAAGGCTTAGTTCAAATTCCAGCTCTGCCGACGACTCTACAGCACTGGGCAAAGTTTTTAACCTCTTTGAACTTCAGTGTCGTCATCTAGAAAATAGCCATAATTACCCCTACTTTGCAAAATTATGGTGAGGATTAAATGAGGTGATATGTATAAAATAGTAACATGGTACTGGGTTAGGAAACATTCAAAAAGTGGTAATTACTATTATCATCATCACAAATTTTTGCTTAACAAATTTAACTAGTTATTAAATGTAATCTTAATTTAAGATTGCTATTAAATTTAATCCTAATAACAAGGGTACTTCTACCACTTCCTAATTTAATTTGCTTCAGTTGCGGAGAGACTATCAATTAAACTTGAACAAGAAATCCAGTGGATGGATTTGTAAGTCAATAGCCTTCTAAGAGCATTTGTCAATCAATCTAGCAAGCAAAGAGAGTAATTCAGATTTGACAAACAACTACCAAACATCTGTTATCTATCAGGCATATTTTAAGATATTGGTAAAACCCTTTTCTTTTTTATGGCTGAGTAATACTCCACTCTATGTATATGCCACATTTTCTTTTTCCATTCATCTGTTGATGGACATTTAGGTTGTTTGCACAAACACTTTTTATTTACAAAACTTTTCCACATATATCAGCACATTTGATCCTCACAAAGGCTGGCATCATTTTGCCATTTCCATTTTGCCAATGCGAATACACCTTCGAAAAGGTTACGTGACTTGCTTGTCTAAAGCTAAAGCCAAGATTACGTACATACAACAACTCAGAGCTGGCACTACGCTCCTCTTATAGCAGTAACCAGGGGCAGTCCTGAAAAGCCTGCTGGGTGAGGGCAGCTTGGAAGAAAACAAGGAAAAAGAGAGAAAATAAAATTGTCTGCATGAGAAACAAACAGGACTTTCACGAAGAGACAAGAGAAGAGAGCACGTGGCTAGCAATGTGAGCAAGTAGATATAAGCAGATATTTCTTTAGAAATAGGAATCTCTGGAATTAAAATTTCTTAAGATCTTTGTATTTCTTTGATGTAAACCTCCTCCAGAATCCCAAAACTTTAGAAATATCTGCTATATACCCAAAAATCCTTGCGTGTGTAGGTTTTCATAGAAATCTAAGTAGAGGGGCTGAAACATGACTTCAGGGTTGACAAGGACCCAAAACAATGCGTGCATGGGGGAGTGAGGAGGTGACCAGACACTCAAGTGTTCAGCTCAGGGTAGAAGTGACAAGGAAAGCGAACCACACACCAGGATGCCCAGGGACGTTGTCAGCCTGCACGGGGGTCATCTGCACTTGGGATGGCCCTCAACCCAGTGTCATTTGAATTTCAGGGGACAAGCAAAGTTTAGTGACATCTGGATAACAAAGTGATTTGGTACTTTGAAGAAAGAGTCTAAAGCACTTTTTTGATTGTTACCTAAGAGAAGTTTTCAGTTTGGAGTTCTTTGGCTGGAGATGGGAATAAGACAATTTAACCAGATCCCTCCTGGCTACACTTCCAAAGAACATTCAAAGCCCTCAGATGTCTCTGCAAGTGAAAGATCAGGCAGGTGACTCTCGTGACCAAGTTAATTCCGGGCACTACTAAGTACCAACTGCCCACGGAGCCCTGTAGCCAAAATGTTTGCAAATATACATGCACTCCGAGCTATAACTGGAGTATTGGCTTCCACACTTCTTTTAGCAACAGATCCTAAACAAAACCTTACACAGACCATGGAGAAATATGAAGCCCCCTAACCAAAACCTGGGAAGCACTCTCTAAAAACCCAAGACATTCTGGGGGGTGGGGGGAGGAGAGAGGAAACACATCTTTCCTGAGAAAGTTTGTATTATGTCAATTTTCAGTTACAACAGACAAGATAAATTCTCAACAATATGGTTTCGACTAATCTAAAGTAGAGAAATGTCAAAATGAAGGGGGGAGGGGGATATTGGTGGGGATTGAGGGACTCTTCTGGGGTGATAGTAATATTCTAAGTCTTGATGGCTGTGTGAGTTACATTTGTCAAAATGCAACAAATGTGTACGTTAGATTTGTATATTTCGTGGATATAAACGTTATGTCCAATGGGGGAAAAAACCATAAGCAAATACTGAACTCTAGTTAATGATATGCACATTGAAGTGCTTAAGGAAAAGTGTACAGATGTCTACAGGGTACTTTGAAATTCATAAAAAATAAAACAAGCTGGCTTGATGGATGGATAGAGGGATAGATACATGGATAGATATGTGACAAAGCAGGGCTAGTAAAATGTCAACAGCACAGTGTAGGCGGTTGCCCGTACAAGGTTTCAACTTTGCTGTATGCTTGAAACTTTTCCTAACAAAATGTTGGAGAAAAAGAGTCCTTATCTTTTAGAGATATATATTGAAATACCTATGGATGATATTATACAATGTCTGGTTTGCTTTGAAATAATATGGAGGAACAAGTGTGAGGGAAAATAGAGGAAATAAGATTGGCTAAAACATCATAATTGTTGAGGAGGGTAATGGGTACATGGGGTTGTCACTTCGAGATGCCATAACAGAAGACTAGAGGCTGGATGGCTTAAACAACAAACCTTTATTTCTCACAGTGCCAGAGGCTAGAAAGTCCAAGATCAAGGTGTGGGCAGATGGAGTGTCTGGGGAGAGCCCTCTTCCTGGTTTGCAAGCATTATCTTCTTGTGTCTTCACATGGTAGGGAGAGAAAGAGGAAGCAAGCTCTGTCTTGTCTCTTCCTATAGGGGCACTAAGCCCATCAGGAGGCTCCACCTTCATGACCTAATCACCTCCCAAAGGCCCACCTCCAACTACCACCTCATGGGGTTTTAGAGTCTCAAAATATGCATTTGGGTGGGGATTGGTGCGGGTGAGGGATGAGGGGTGGACGCAAACATTCATTCCGTAGCAGGAGTTCATTTTACTCTTCTTTCTCTTTACTTTTGTGTATATGTTTGAAATTCTTACAATAAAAAATTTTTAGAAATGAAAAATAATACCGCATTACATACTTTTAAAGCTTTCTCCTAATTTCTATTTTGTAAATATAATAAAATATTGTGTTACAAAGCTTCTTAAGAAGCAATAGATAATACATTCTACCCCTTATGTCCACTATAATAATAGGTTCCCATATAAAAGGTTGAAGTAGCAATTGTACTCTCTTATCAAATTCATTTAACTAAAACTGTGCCTAAAATGGAAAAGGCCCAGACCCCATTTTAAAAGGGTTTCTCCTTATGAAGCACCAGTAAGGAATTCCAAGTTATTGACACTGTACCCGAGTCTGGTTCCTGACTTGGTGTTCCTGTCACGAGGTAAGAGGAAGGCTACTATTTCGGGCGCGGCTGAGGCGCCCGGTTATGGAGGACATACCCCAGCACCCTTGCCATGAGAGAGTCCCAGGCCCAGGGAGTCCACGGCCTTGCCAGTACAGGGATCCAGGTTTTCGGCCTCCAGAGTCGCTGCTCCCACTTTTTCCATACTGCCTTTCTAGCAAAATGCTTGAACTCTCTTGCCAACGAGAAAAAAAAAATCAAACTTTTGAAATTCATCAAAATGGAATTTCCCCTATATGTTCCCTATGCAATAAAGCTTGATTCAAAGAAACGCCCCCAACATTCTGATGTTTAGTCAAACCACCTCGGGCTTTACCATGGGGCCAGAAATATGACAAAGTCCGGCTCGGTTCCAAGATCTTCCGACCTTCCTGCTCACCATCAAAAAGAAAAGCTCCCTCTCCCCCACTCCTTCCTCTCTCCCCCACCTCAGACTTTCTTGTGGCATTTCAAAACATTTCCTTATGAACCTGGATAAAACACGAACAATCAAGGATATGGAAAACTGGAACATTGTTTCCTGAACAATCTGAAACCTAAAAATAAAGTAGTGCCTGTGTGTTCTGTTTGAGTTTTGGATGGAAGCCCAAAATGACTTTCTTTTGCACCTGAACTGGTTTGCCCATATCTGCGCAAGGGAATCACCCTTCTCTTGGAGGAAATAGTACTGGTTATTGTTCTGTGTGTTTTAGGCTTTGGGGTGTTATTAAAGAGCATTGCCTTGAGGGCAAGAGATGTCCCTGGGTGATGGATCACAGAGAACAGAGGAAGTGTGCGGAGGGAGTGATCAGCCAGAAGGGATCAGATGGTGCAGCAGACACGAGGCGGCCAATGGGCTCTGCTGCCGGTGAGCTGGACACTGGTCTCCCGAAAACCTGATCAGCACACTGGTGAGATGGCCAGGGGATGTGTGAAAAAGCAAGAAGTTCATGTGGAACTCTCAGAGACGCCGATGTAGGTCAGGTGGTGGGGGGACGATGGAGCTTACCATCAGCTAGGACTGCATCGTGACCCTCTAAGAGAGGACTCCCGAGCCAGCCCACCATGGGTTTAAAGCTTGTCTCCACTTCCCAGCCCTGTGACCTTGACTAAGGAATCTGACTTCTCCAAGTGACTTAGAAACGGGGGCGCTTCTAAAGTAGAGATAATCTCCACCAGCATTGGCCAACTATCTCCCGCAAGCTGGGCCCTGTTCTGAGAACTCTATATTTAGTCTTTCTGACAACGGTGTATGTCCACATACTATTCTCCCTGCTGTAGGGAGCTAAGTAAAGGTCTGAAAGTCATACAGCTGCCAAATGGCAGAGCCCTGCCACAAGTCAAGGAATTGGACTCCCGAACCCACCGGTGAAACCATTTGGCTCTCTTGCCTCCCATTTGGGGTCATTGTGCAACAGTGACTATTCATAAGACCCTCTGTGCCCCCAAAAGTGTCACAAAGAAAAGCTGAAGGAGTGGGCCTGTTCACCCAGGTTGGAACAAGCATAAACAACTTGCCCATGGCTGAGTTAGACACAGGACAGACTGGGAAGAGAGAAGAAGGCTGGGGCACAGGGGAGGACGTCCAGAGGCTGAAACCACAGTGGCCACTGAGAGACAGCAAGGGCAGTTGCCAGATGCAGGTGGGGAGGCCTGAGGAGAGCCATAGGAAGTGCCCTCTGCAGGGAGCCTTCACAGCGTCAAGATTGACTGGCAATCCCGGAAGTGACCCCTGCCCCAAAATACCTCAAATCTAGGGTGCTGGAGAAGGCTGGACAGAACAATCAGCACAGGCAGAATCCAGGGGAATCGTCACAATACCTCCTAGAAGGGATTAGAAAAGGGACGGCTGGAAAAAGCCCAGGCCAGGGTCAAACTCAGAACAGTGTTCAACTGTTATTTCTTGCATCTGCATTCCTATCCCAATATTTGTTACTTGTGTCATCTCCATGGAGATACTAACTGTAAAAAGTTCATAAAAATGAAAAATGTTGTGCACTTATTTCAGTGAGAGCAAGGAAGTAGGGTTGATGGAAAAGATGCAGCCGGCTGGGAAGATGGCTCCAGGAAAGGGAGAATTTGGAAATGAGATACAAGTGGGCCAAATCCCAAGGGTTTGTGAGATGAAGAAAAGCAATATGTGGAAGTCTGTTAAAGACTGCAGAGATGGGCCTCAGGGTAGCTGGAAGGAGGGCCGTGTTCTCGGACTCTTTACGTAACCCAACAGTGACCTCCGCGAGGCCTGGAAGGGCCTGCAGCTAACGCTTAGCACCACAAAGGGGACAGTAGAGAGCTACCGGCCAACCATAAGCACACTAGAGCCCAGGACAGGGTCTGAACCCACTCTTTGCTTTGCCCACCAAGTCACCTTGTAGTCTCTACAACGTCAACCTCTGATGGGTCTCCATCCTCTCTGTCTCTATCCTTCTGAGGGAGGCGTGAAGGAAAGGGGAAGCATCTCTAGATCTCTTTAAGACAAAGAGAGGTTGGAACTGGGGGCCGACTCTGGGAAAGCTACCCACAAAGGGAGCCCGCAGAGGATGGGTCACCCTGACCGCCCTGCAGACAAGGCAAGAACCAACCCCTCTGGTGCCCAAGGCCAAACCAGTTAATTCTCCTTCAGCATCCAGTGCGCTTGCACTTGGTCAGCATGCAAGCCACCACCCTTCATCCGGAGAGACTCAGAGCCCAAGTCTTCATGCAAACCCACCAGCCTTCTCCACATAGACAACCTCCTTCAATACACCCCAGGGTACCTGTAGGCTAAAGAAGAGGTGGGGTGACAAGATAGCCCCACTGGGGGTAGATGGAACAAATCAGCTGAAGACCTTTGAGGTGTTAGTTAGAGGTCCCCCAGCGATGCCATCCACGCTCAGCACAAGGAGGCCTAGGACTGTCCTGATCTTCAGAGTAGAACAAGACAGACTTCCTCTAGGTTCATATCAATCTCCTCTCACAGCTTGGCTGCACTACTGACTATTAAAGACTCTGCTCCCACCAGATGAGAAGGATCCCAAACGAGAGAGAGAGAAAGAGAACAGAAAAATGTGTCAGACTACATCTCGACCAGGTGTGGAAATCAGCCTATATGCCTTCCGTTTACTTAGCGAAGGTCAAGAACAACGTTTCACAAAGGCTAACGACTATACCAAAGTTATATATTTCAATTTCCGGAAGGAGGTGTAAAGAAAAAGACTGAATGAAATAAAACGTAAATCATCTTTCATCTTGTTTAGCATCTAAAAAGATTTTTGTGTAAAGTGGTCATTTAAAACTGTTTTATAGATGGCCTTCTTTCATGCCTCAAACGTGCAGAACCCATTTCTGCCTCTGAGCCCTCACACATGCTGTTCCCTCTACAAGAACTCCATGCTTTGCGTGACTTCCCTCTTTCATCCTTCAGGCCTCAGCCCGAGTATCCTCTCTTCAGTAAGGCCTTGGCGAACTGTCCCATCTAAATTAGGGCCTCTCCCCTTGTTGCCTACCCTAGCACGCGGTTTCCTTATAATCCACACTTGTAATCATCTATCAGTTTACTTTGATCTCTCCTGCTGGAATATAAGGATTACAGGCCCAGCAGCAAGCACAGTGCAAAGCACCTCAGAGTGCTCAGTGAAAATACACTTAAGTGAATGGAGGGAAGAACAAAAGATAGGATTTGGGTTGGTAAAAATGTACAAGGGCATTCTAGGAAGGGTGGGCCTACAGGTGTATGGGGAGGGGGGCTCAGGGGGAAGCCAGGAGACTGGCCTCATCTCTGAGGCTGTTCTTAATATCCCCTCTCCCAGCCCAGCCCTGTCTCAGCCAGTTCAGCATTAAGCCCCTACACTGCCCTCTACACGCGGCCCACGCCCTCATCTGCAAGAGTCTCAGGCATGAAGAAGGTACAAGGCTTAGTTTCCCGTACCCGCTGGCTTCCCAGGGGGCAGCCCCCTCCACTAAACCTTTCCAAAGGCCAAAAGGGCACCGAGACGGCCGGTGGTATGAGGGAGGGTCAAGTACAGTTGCAATAAGCAACATCACAGAGGGCCACACTCTCTGTCCACGTGGGGCATTTTAAATCCATGCTCGAAATAGCTTGCTAATAGAATTGAACCTGTTTTTTACATAGACTTTACTTTTTAGAACAGTTTCAGATTGACAGAAAACTGACAAGAATCCAGAGAGTTCCCATATACCCCCTATATAGGAAAACTAGATCGTTTTCCCTAATGTTAACAGCGCACATTGATATGTACATTCGTTACAATGAATGAATCAGTGGGGACACCTGATTTGTAACTGAAGTCCACATTTTACTAGATTTTCTTAGTTTTGACCTAATGTCCTTTTTCTGTCCCAGGATCCCATCCAGGACACCACAGTATATTTCGTTGTTATGTCTCCTTAGGCTCCTCTCGGTTCTGACAGATTTTCAGACTTTCTTTGTTCTTGATGACTTGCACAATTTTGAGTGGTTTGAGCAGTCATTTTGTAGAAGGCCCTTCTACCGCGGTTCTGGGGGTTTGGGATGAAGACTATAGAGATGAAGTGCCATTTCCATCACATGAGATCACGAGTACATACTATCAACATGACTTACCACTGTTGATGTTGACCTTGATTATCTGGCTGACGCAGCATTTGTCAGAATCTCCACTATAAAGTTACTCTTTTCCCTCCATCCACATTGTACTCTTGGGAAAGAAGTCACTGCCCACATTGAAGAGATGGGGGCTTATGCACACCTTGAGAGGGAGGTCCACATAAATTATTTGGAATTCTTCTGCACAGGACATCTGTGTCTTCTCCTTCATTTATTTATTTACTCAATCATTTAAATCAGTATGGACTCTTGGATATTTATTCTATACTTTGGGTTATAATCCAATACTACTTTATTTTGTCACTGAAATTGTTCCAACTGTGGCCGTTGGGAGTTCTTTCAGTTGGCTCCCCTCTCCCTTCGACATACCTCCAATTAAGTGGAGTTTGGTTTTGTTGTTGTTGTTCTTTTAAGCACTTTCCTACTTTTCAGAACTACAAGATGCAACCTGTTTATTAAATCATGCTTACAGCAGACTCCAATTTAAGGCAGCCCCAGAGGTAAGTAATTAAAAGGAGGTCCCTGCCTTTTATCCATGGAAGAGGATATTTCTAGACTGCATGGTTCCCTAGTGCTCACTTTCATGGATCTTTCATTTTTGCCCCTCAACCAGAGGTCATTTGTCAAGTGTCAAGGGGCACAGAAAGCCACAGGACAGGGGAAGCTCTCGACCATGGTAGGGGGGCGCCAATAGCAGAGTCCGAAAGACTGGATTAGCTGTGGCCTCCATGGTAGCTGAGTTACTTAGAGCAGGTCCCTCTGCATTTCTGAGCCCTGGTTTCCTTGTATGTTCCTTGCAGGACTTTGTGAAGATGAAACGTAATGCATGTGAATGCCCAGCACAGTGCTGGGCCCAAAGTTGTTGCTTAAAAAATGGTTAGACTTGGGGCGCCTGGGTGGCTCAGTTGGCTAAGCGACTGCCTTCAGCTCAGGTCATGATCCCGGGGTCCTGGGATCGAGTCCCACATCGGGCTCCCTGCTCCGCGGGAAGCCTGCTTCTCCCTCTCCCGCTCCCCCTGCTTGTGTTCCCTCTCTCGCTGTGCCTCTCTCTGTCAAATAAATAAATAAAATCTTTAAAAAAAAAAAAATGGTTAGACTCATAGAAGAAATAATGAGCCAGCCCATTCTGTAAGGATCTCAGGGTTGGAAGGAAGAACATCCCACTAACTCCGGCCTCTCCAGCCAGCTGGGGCTCCATCAGTTCAAAACCAAACAAATGACTCATAAATTCTAATCCATTCTCCCAGTCTCAGCTTCCCTCCTTCATGCTGGGAGGCCAAATTACAGTATTTTATTATTTTGCTTCTTTACTCTGTATTTTATTTATCTCTGTTGTGTTGCCTAGTTTTTGGCGTTTTTTCAAAAGCTCTACTTGTTCCTACCTGCTATTTGTATCCTTGGTAAAACCATCAATCACTATAATGTACCTCTCCCAACGGTCAGGGAGATTTCTTTGCCATATTCTTCCCACAATGCCAGCTTCATTAATCTGGAAGCGATTGCTGGAATTCCATGTACTGTTTTGATTTATATGTGTGTTATTTTCCCAAATCAGACATTCTGCTCCTGGGTAGGCTGCTCATGGTGGCCCCCACCCACCAACCACCAACAGAATAATAGAACCGGTGTGGACAGGATAGAGGTAGGATGCACCAGATTTCTAAACTGACCTGAAATCCGAAAGCTCAACAGTGCTGCAGTCAGATGTCCTCTGAGTACAGAGCTCCCCGTCACAGTGTAAGCTGGTGTATGGCTTTCCTTCCTGAGCTCCAGGAGGTCAGGCCCACCTCTGTCCCACCTACCGCTGTGTCCCCACACCTTAGTGCAATGCCTGACACATAGCAGGTGTTCAGTGAATATTTCCTGAATGAATGAGTGGGTTTTTCTGAAAAGTGCCCACTCCAGCTGTTCTTTCATTTCCAGGTAGATACAGAAGTGCTCTTCTCCTTAGTCCAAAGATTGCCTCCATTTGATGAGTCCTACCATGTTGATTGTCTCCTAAATTGGAATCTGAGTTAGAAATTGGGAGTCCCCTGGATGGGAAAAGAGAGAGAGAACCAAGATGAATTTGAATAAGAATGGTACCTTAGGGACGCCTGGGTGGCTCAGTCAGTTAAGCGTCTGCCTTCGGCTCAGGTTATGATCCCAGGGTCCTGGGATTGAGTCCCCACATCAGGCTTCTCCCTCTGCCTGCCCCTCCCCCTGCTTGTACTCTCTCTGTCTGACAAGTAAATAAAATCTTTAAAAGAAAAAAAAGAATGTTGCTTTAGGCTAAAGGTTTGTGTCTTTTTAAAATTCATATGTCAAAACCTAGTCCCCAATGTGAGGATATTTGGAAGTAGAGACTTTGGGAGGTGATTAGGTCATAAGCCTGGGGCTCTCATGAATGGGAACAGTGGCCTTAGAAAAGAGACCCCAGAGAGCTCTCTCGCCCCTTCCACCGTGGGAGGACACAGTGAGGAGACATCAGTCTGATGGAGGAAGAACATTCTCACCAGACACCGAATCTGTTGGCCCCTGTACCTGGGACTGCCCAGCCTCCACAACTGTGAGAAATACATTTCTGTGGTTTATAAACCACCCTATCTACGGTATTTTGTTGCAGCAGCCCAAGCGGACTAAAACAAATGCCCCCTCCCCTCCTTCTCCATGGAAGCTGCCGAAGCATCCACACCGCATGTCCCTTCCAGGCCCGGCCCGCCCAGTACCGAGGTGGCTCTCTTCCACAAGGCCTTCCTGAGCCCACTGCCTCAGCATACTGACCCGTGAGGCTCATCCGCATGACAGATGCCGTCCGGCCATCTTCTCTCTTCTGCTAATCCTATATCATGACTTCACTTTTCACATGTTCCTATCTTATCTCCCCAACTACACTCTAAATTCCTTGAGAGCAGAGACTGCCTCACTTATTTATTTTTTTTATAATTCTCTCTTTCCTCTAGCACGACCTCCAGCACATGGAAAGTTCTTTCTAAAGTCACCCACCTCCAAGGCACTAGCTCCATCACTTCATCAAAAAGGAGGAGAGGGGCGCCTGGGTGGCTCAGTCGTTAAGCGTCTGCCTTCGGCTCAGGTCATGATCCCAGGGTCCCGGGATCGAGCCCCGCGTCGGACTCCCTGCTCCGCGGGGAGCCTGCTTCTCCCTCTCCCGCTCCCCCTGCTTGTGTTCCTTCTCTCGCTGTGTCCTCTCTGTCAAATAAATAATAAAATCTTTAAAAAAAAAGGAGGAGAAACGAGGATGAGGAGAGAAGGTGGGAGAAAGGAAAGAGAGAGAGGGTGGGGCAAGGCCAAGAACATGAGATAATCAGCATAAAAATAATGGCACCAAGGGCGCCTGGGTGGCTCAGATGGTTAAGCGACTGCCTTCAGCTCAGGTCATGATCCTGGAGTCCCCGGATCGAGTCCCGCATCGGGCTCCCTGCTCAATGGGGAGTCTGCTTCACCCTCTGACTGTCTCCCCTCTCATGATCTTTCTCACTCTCTCTCTCTAAAATAAATAAATAAAATCTTTAAAAAAAAAAAAATAATGGCATCAAGACAGGCTCTGGCAGGAGGTCAGATTAAATTTCACCCAGGTCTCGAGTGCCTTCAAGAACCGGGTACGGCGAGCCCATTTCTCAGTGCCCTCGCTGCCTTTCTCACGCATGTCGCGCGGCTAACTGGAGAAGCCCCTGGGTGCAGCTCCAGCAGCCAGCTCTGCGCCCAGCGCATTGAATTCAACGCCCTTTGCCATCAGCAGACCCTGAACCACCTGGAAGTGGCAGAACCCTAGGTTCTCTGAGCCGGGAGAGACCCATCCAGGTTGCCATTCTAAACCTAAAGTCCAGCGTCTCCTTTCAAAGTCGAGATGACCCTCTGGGAACGGTGTCAAAAATCCAGTGTAAGCCCATGTAAGCTCTTCCAACAGGAAGACTGATACATTTCATCGGAGTCCTCAAGGGGTCGTGCTGCCAGAAAGTTACAGATCATTCCTCTGGGCCAAGTCCTTGATGTTCCAGACCTGGGAGCTCTGACCCGGAAAGGTCAGCAAACACACCCAAGGACCTGGCACCAGGTGGTAAAGGAGCCTGACTCCTGACCCAATCCTCCTGACTTCTAGCGGCCACTTTTCCTCCGGCATTTACTATCCTCCCTTTTTGGTTATAAAGAGATTTCCTTTGTGACACCATTTTCTCTAACAGGATTTGACCTGTGGTGTTCTGGGTGCTTTGCTCTGTTACATTTTAAGTACCTTCGCTTTGCCTGCTTTCTTTCACCCTAATGATGCCCGCAGAGATGTAATTTCCTCACTTCTCTCCTTCTATTATCACCTTAGCTGGCCTTTGCCCACTCTCTTTTCTGCTACACATGGCATGTCTCTGGGTGCCCTTTGGTCCTCCCATCCTGATTTTATGAGAAGTATTTATTTCCATGTTTTCTGTATTTGCCTGGATGTATTCTTACGGAGCTGATAGGAAGACCCTTCTGTCCCAGCAGGAGACGATTGCTCATGGCAATTACGCCCGCTGTCTTCCTTTTCATTTTCCTCCAGCTCTTGATGAAATTGTGTTTCCAGAAACCCTATGAATTCTTTCTCAGACTCTTACATAACTCAGTATATTCAGCCATTTATTTCTTTTTCATCCGTATTTTTGTTTGGTTGGTTGGTTGGGTATTTTGGCTCATTTTCTCTCCAAATAATTTGGTGGCTATTTTACCTTTGGTTTCTCTCGCACGATAGCCCATCTCCTGCATCCGAATGGACGGTCAAGATCCAGGCACATTTGGGGGTTGTTTGTAACATGAACCGCAGAATGAGTCTGTGACCCTACCAGTTGCTGTGTTGTTTGAGTCTGTTGGATTGATTTGTTGTTGCGGGGGGGGAAGTTTGTTGGTTTGTTGGTTTGTTTACTCTTTTGTGGGAAAGGGATGTTCATTTTGGGTCCAGTCTTAGGGCTATAGTTTGGAATGTGTTCTTTTGTTCCATGTTTATATCCTTTGTATCTTTAGAGAGGTTGCCCCTTAGGTAGAACTCTGTGTGTGTGTGTGTGTTTTCTGGGGATGATTCTAGAGAATATTTCACTAGAGTTGAAATATGGGTTCCAACATCTTCTCCATAAATAAATTGACACTTGAAGATTATTTCTCAATTCCACTGTCCCCGCCAACCCTACCGAGGCCCAGCCCCTTGCTCTGTCCCACTCTCAATGTGAGGGTCCCAGTTCTGGGAAGAACACCAGCAAAATTAAGGCAGAAATCCCTGACAGGCCCTTACACACCACTCTGGGGTTCAGAAGAAGCCAGTAGCATCATGGAAAGGGGCTGGGGATGAGGCAGGAGGTAGTTCAAGAGAAGAGAATCCCAAAGCAACTCAGATACCTGGGGTCCTTTCTTTGGGCCATGGGCTTGTTCCTAATGTACCTTAGGAACAAATAAGACTGACTGATTGTATCTGTTGAGACAAGGGAGGAGAAGATTCATCCCAAACCCCACCGAATGAGCAAGGGAGTAGAGGAGGGCTAACACTGAACCTTGGCTGTATTTCCTGGCTGGTTCAGGAGACAGGGCAAGACAGATTCTACAAGGAGTTTGTGATGATCCTTTGGAAAGGATTTGGGGGCGGCAGAGGCAGTGAGGCAGGGCCTAACATCCTCAGGACTTTCATTATGACAACTGCTTGCATCCACCTCATTCCCCTCTGTGCATGGTACCCTGGTGAACTTCGAACCCTGCCGGGGGTGCCATCAAAGTTTGATCGATGTGTAAACTGTATTTTAGCAGTAATAGAGAATACATACTGGCAATGTCCGCCAGATAAAATCTTGAGCTGAATGGGTCACAGTATGCAGCCTAGAGTCTGGTACAAGTGCCTGCCAATGGAAGGAAACAGATATAGCATAATGTCAAGCCAGCCTGAAAAAGAGATCCCACATTCAATGCAGCTCACTAGACCTCTGCCCTTATGAATTTACAAGAGTGTAGCCCAGCCAGTTAGCAAGTCTAAACCTTGGTGCTGAAAGAGTCAGCAAATAAATAATGTGGAGACTATTGAAAACTTTTTTCAATGTTCTCATTTTTTTTCCTATGAAGAGGTGTTGACCTTCAAATGTGCTGCCAAAAACTCCAAGTATTCAGAAGGTCGCCATGAAGTCAGAAAGAATTAGCGGAAAGGATGATACGATTTTAGAAACCTAGAAATTAAAAATAAAAATAAGTCATATGCACTCTCTTCCTCCCCCTGAAGATACCCAAAATGTCACCACTAGAAATTTGAGAGACAGTATAATGGAGCAAATTCTGGCATCAGAAAAGGAAGGCTTTGACCCAAGTCTGCCTTTCATATGGCCCATATCCCTGGGAAAGTCACCAAACTTATCTGGTTCTCAGCTACTTTTTCCATATAATGAAAAGGTTGAACCTCATCCTTAGTGAGGACCAATACAAGAAAAATAAACATGTCAATGGGCCAAATGTGTCCCTTTGTTCACTCAAAATACAAATTACTTTATTGATCCCCAGGGCAAAAAAAAAAAAAAAAAGAATATTATTTCAATTATTCTATGTATAAAAGAATATGAATGATAATATAATCATGCCTTTGTTGAAAAGGTTGATATCTGGACATTTTTAAAGAAGAGACGATAAAGACACGATTTGCTAATCTTTTAATCCTTGCAGCTGTCTAAATTGCATCTGAACATTCGCACCATACATTCATAGCCATTATCTTATCTTTCCCTCCAAAACGGTAGGAGAGAAAAGCACAATTATCACCCCCATTTTACACATGGGAAAACTAAGCCTAGAAATAACTTCCTAAGGACAGTGAATTGGAAGCAGAGTTGAAGCTAGAGTTAGTTCATTATAGGAAATGCACAGTACAAATGTGATTTTTTTGTATACTGTATAATGAAATGTGTCAACATTTAGAAGATCTACATAGCTCAGTGAACCATATGTTCCAAATGAACACTGAATAACATAAAATCATGCATGGGTAAGTGATCCATTCAAAACAAGATAGATCAATGGGTTATAACATAACAGAATATGAGAAGTTCATTGATGTGTTTTCAAATTTCATATTGTAATTAACCATCTAGTAACCACACTTGTTGAGTTTGAGAGTAGTGTCAGTGATGAATTTCCATGACTATCTGAAAAAGCTATTACAGTGCTGATTCCTTTTCCAACTACCTATCTGTGTGAAGCCGGATTTTTTTTTTTAATACTTCAACTTTAACCAAAACAACATCCCAACAGATTAAATGCAGAATCAGATATGAGAATCCAGTTGTCTTCCAGACATTAAGGAAGTTTACAAAAATATAAAGCAATGCCACTCTTCTATTTTTTTGTTTCAGAAAATAGAACTTCAAAAGATTTTTAAAATGTTACTTGTATTAACATGTAATGAGACTATTGCTATTATTTTTTCACAAATTATTAAATAAATACTTTAATCTTTTCTCAGTTTTAATTTCTAACATGGTGAATATGAATAGATATAACCCATACAAGCAAAATCTCTCTGGGGTTCTCAATAATCTTTAGGAAAATAAAGGGATCCCTGAGACCAAAAACTACCGAGGAGGCCACTATATGATGATAAAAGATTCACTTACCAGGAACATACAACAATCCTAATCTTGCATGCACTTAAAAAAAAAATAGCCTCAAATTATATAAAGCATAGAAACTGGCAAATCCACTGTCATAAAGGAAGATCTAATCCCATCTCTCTCAATTATTGTTGAGTCAAGTAGGCAAAAATGAGTCCAGAGTTTATATCAGTTGGGTCCCGGCGGCAAGATGGTGCCACACTGATAGGAAGTGAAGAGAGTTTAATGAAATATTCACAAGGTACGGGCCAGGTTAAGTTACCCCACCCGAAGATGGATGAAGCAGCAGGTGCAGGACTAGTGACGGGGCAACGGGGGCAAAAGGGCCCAGAAGAGGACTTAGTCACACACATCAGTGAGAGCTGTAGCTGAAGACGAAGGCTGACAAGGTCTGCCACCGCTGACAGAAGATTGCCATCTTTGCCAAGATGGCCCCATAGGAGGGAGCTGCGTGAGCTAGTGCTCTGAGCTTTCTCTCTACCTCTTTCCATCCACCTCCCCAGAGCTCCTCTGGCTGAGTCCAAAGAGGCCAGGGCTAGGGAGCCCTTGATGGAGTTCACACAGGTCAGCCTCCCCCAGCACATATCAGGGTGAGGAAACCTAGAACGTAAACCTGAAGGGGCCAAAGGAGAAGATTCAACACAGACATTGCTGATCTGAACATCATTTACAGGCGAAGGTGCCGAGGAAAGTAGAACCCTGGCTGCAGGCATTGGAGAATATACATTCTTCCGAAGCACAGCACATGGGTGGTGTGCACGACCGCAGTTCTAGGTCGACAAACAAGTCTCAGTGAATTTCAAAAAATCCATGTCAACTAGAACCCGTCCTGTAACCATAAAACAATTCAGTTGTGAGGGATGAGGAGTCAGTAACAAAAAGATGAGGGGGAAACCGCATATTTGGATATTGTAAGAAGAAACTTTTAATCATGCAAGAAAAAAATCAGAGACATTTAGATATACTCAGAAACTCACGATAGTGAAAATACTACACATCAAACCTTGCGGATGCAGCAAAGATAGTACATAGAACTGTAAATCCTTAAATGCATAAGTTAGACAAGTTAGAAACTAAGAATTAACAAGCTAAGCAACTCAGGACATTAAAAGAAAAACCAAAAAAGATGATAAAAATATAAATGTAGATATGAGTGAAATAAAAAACAAAAAAATACAGAGCTCCACAAAGCCCAGTGTTGATTCTAGGATAAGATTTAAAAAAAAAAAAAAAAGCTTCTGTGAAATCAGGTTTGTAAAAAGATGGGCCAGCGAGAATACACAAAATTGCATCTCGGCTTCGTCCTTCCTGGCCTCAGGGCCCACTCCGCTAACCTGCAGCCATCGTGTCTGGTGCTCTCCGGGCGCTGGAAGGGCGGGTTGGCAATCCGAGCGTCTAGGAGCTGAGGACACAAGTGGGTGGGCGGCCTTGGAGAGCCGGTGGAGGTTGCCCGCACTCTGCCGGCTCACGCTGGCTGGGCACTGGCAGCCCTGGGCCCTGCGCTCCTGGCCCAGAGAGTAGCCCTCGCCAGCTATATGCGGATAAGAAGAGCAAAGTGGGATGCTGGCGGCTGAAGTGGTGCAGACCCGGGAGGCCGAGCAAGCAAAAGTCAGTATTTTATCTACAGCCAGCTTTGCACTTGCTATTCGTGCAGCGTGGGGTCTGTCTACTCGTCCCGCCACGCAGAGGGACACGGGGTGCTGGAGGGCTCTCACTGGCTCCCGGAAAGCATTTGTCATGCTGGTCGGGGAATTGCCTTCAGTGTTTGTATTTCCCACTTTTTTTCTGCCATCTTCTCATGCCTTTCCTGCAGGGACCGCAGACCCCTCACAGACCTCGGTCATCGGTCCGATGGAGGCCCCTTCATGGGTGCCATCTCAACATGTGTAGGCCAGAAATAAAACACTCCCCCAAATCCTCTGAACCCTAAAGTTTTATATGTGTGGAAGGCCGTGAAAGGTAAAAAGAATTGTGAGTTTTGTACACAGAGGCATCTCCAGCTTCATAATCGCTGGGGGGAAGCAGCATTTCTAAACCATTGGTGTGGAACACAGGTGGGCTAGGACAGGTGCAATTACACGGTTAAATCATTGCCAGCTACACCATCCACTGTAAATGAGTAATAGCAACACTCTGCCTTTGAAATCTATCTGTTGTTACTGTATCTCAAACCACAGCCAAATAAACTCTTAAAATGGTAATACAGTAGTTCATTTTCTCACATCAAAAGCCAGCTCCAGTCCTTTTGACTCTTGAAGTGATCAGTCATTAATCTGCGAAAATACTCCCTGCAGCTGGAAAGAAAGCCCCGAAGTCCGATTTCTCGGAAATTCAATTCAGAGTTCAATTAAAAATATCAATATTCTTCATTCAGAGAAACATCCCCAAATAACTCTTTCATTTCCAATTTTAATTAAAAGAACAGCCTAAGAAATTGCATGTCCCATTGCTTCACACACCCATTAAAACACAGAAATAGACTGCAAGTCTATTTCTTGGTAACTATCCTTGTGGTGATGACTTTAAAATTCTCATCCTGGTCACTTATAATCACCTGAAGGAAGTGAAATCTGCGTCCTTATTTATCTAACCTCTAAGGAAAGAGACCTTGTTTGTTACCCACTCATTTCTTCAACATAACAGAACTCAGACTTGAAAAAGAATTTTCTTCTGTTTCAATATCTGGGTATGATGAGATGTCCATGGACCATTATAGTTTTTTCTATATTTTTTAAACTTTAATCTGGATTATTTCTGTATATGCCCAAAGTCACCTTCTATGCCTTTTAATTCTATGACATAGAAATCAGGAACTATCTTCGTAATCTCTGAAAGTGCCTGGTGAATACGCTACATAAAGGTCTGACCCGCTACTCCAAGGTTTGCATTATACTGGCGGTTGGTATCCCTACTATCAAACCAAAGATGTAGATAAGGTGATAAACCTCTAGCTAAAGCTTATTACACAAGACTGTAATTTTTCTGAATTCTTCTTAAGAATTACCATGCGCGGGGCACCTGTGTGGCTCAGTCGGTTAAGGCACTGCCTTCGGCTCAGGTCATGATCCCGGGGTCTTAGGATGGAGCCCCGCATCCGGGCTCCTTGCTCAGCGGGGAGCCTGCTTCTCCCTCTCCCTCTCCCTCTGCCCCTCCCCCTGCCTGTGCTCTCCTGCTCTCTCTGTCAAATAAATGAATAAAATCTTAAAAAAAAAAAAAAAGAATTACCATACACAAAATATGAATGTTTTCTTGTTGCAGCCTACTTTTTCTCCTTTGAAGCCTGGGGTTTGTTTTCATTAAAAATTGTCATGTAATCCATGATATGTCTTACTGCAACTAGTTTAGAAATAACATGTGCAGGCCTGCACTTAGGGTACAAGGGACTCATCTTATTTAAATGAAAACATGGCTCCTGTGCAAGAGCAATACTGAATTTTCACCCAAAATCGCATAAGCCTAGCATGTAAATGATGTGTAAATGAAGTGCTCCCTGAATGGGCATTAAATGAGCATTAAGAGGGAAGACCATAACAGTCCATCATTTCAATGGTCCCAGCCCAAAGGTGCTTGAGTCGCTTTGACACAACAGAGTGTGACAGCTTCATAGGCATTGTTTCAGGCTGCTGAATCCAAACTCAGTGGAAAAGAGGGAATAAAAATCGGCCCGACGAGTCACTGATGGCTGGACCCCAGCCCTCCACCCCAGCCAACACAGTCCATCAGTTTTCTAGATTGGGCTCACCAACTTGATCCTCGGGAAGGAGGATTTTATATAGTTTTGCTTTAAGTAAAGAATGAATAGTTGACATGGAAATAAGCCAATCAGTTAACTTTTTGTTTGAATCCAAACCCTGGGCAGCGTTTGTGAGATGCTCCCCAAAAGATTAAGAAGCGTTACTTGGAACAGCTCAGAGGGAGCTGTCTCTCGGGAGTCTCTGCTCCAAGCTTTGCCTCAGAGGCTGAAGGTGTGCAGGGTGAATGCCTAATGATCATCTTTTACTAGGAGTGTTCAGAATGAAAATGTGCTGCCTTTTGATGGCCAAGGATTAATATCTATACTATACATATTTCCCCATTAAAAGATGGGGAAATCCCCATACAACAGTCCAACTCTGGTAATAATCCATCATTCATATAGGAAAGTAGATCCAATGTTCTCATGGGATCACCACACAGCCCAGTACCTACTGCTAAGCCTTGAACATGATAGGTACTCAAAATTGTGTTATTCAAGTCAATGGGTTATTAATTATCAAGGATGAATATTTAGTCTTTCTCCACAAACTTTTATCCAATCCCATAGGCCTGCATTTGTACCTTGCTAGCTGGAGGTGGGAGTGAAATCTCTGTTACAGAACACAACATCATCACTCAGTTTGTGAGAAAATTACCCATCAGTTGGCCTCATTAATATCAATCTCCACTCCTATCAACAACCCACTGAATATTTTATTTCTCAATTATATTGTGGAAGGAATAGGTTTTAGGTCTAATAAGGAAATTAAATATCTAGGTGTTGGCATCGAAGAATATAGTTCCAGAAAATAAATAAATATACATATGTATACACATATACACCATTCACGTACATATATTTTTTTTTCTGCACACAGCATAGTCATCTGACCTCATCTATTATTTTCCAAATAATCTTTTCTTTAAGAACAAATCTTAATTTTTGTCATTTTTATGACATTTCTTTTTAATGTGTGACTACAATAATGTAATTTAACCTTTTCTTAATATTTAGGGTTGAGTTTAGAAATGCAAGTTAATGTTCTCTCCTATAACACAGTGGTGCTCTCGGGGCCTATTAATGTACATAGAACTCCCCTTTTTTGTTACACTGAAAGGCTTTGATTTGGGGGGGGAGGACCGTGTCTGTTTGGGGTTACTTCTTTGCCTGCTGCAGGATTTCTGTCACCTCAACCCAGAGAATGAGAGATTTATCACTTCTCCCTGTTGTCAGGTGTCTGCTTCTGACACTCTTCTTTCCTCCTCACCCCAAACCCTTCCACTTTCTGCTCCTGAAATGCTTGTTAGAATGATTTATTCATGGGCGCCTGGGTGGCTCAGTTGGTTAAGCGACTGCCTTCGGCTCAGGTCATGATCCTGGAGTCCCGGGATCGAGTCCCGCATCGGGCTCCCTGCTCGGCGGGGGGTCTGCTTCTCCCTCTGACCCTCTTCCCTCTCGTGCTCTCTGTCTCTCATTCTCTCTCTCAAATAAATAAATAAAATCTTTAAAAAAAAAAGAATGATTTATTCATTCATTCCTTCATTCTACACATATTTAATAAGGTTCTACTAGGTGCCAGGCACTGTCCTAGAGACAGCATAGAACCTGATTCTTGTAGAGCCCACAGCCGGTGAGTGCACAAAGACATTAGTCAAAGGATCACAGAAATAAATGCGACATCACCTCTTAGGAATGAGGGGGCTATGGTGGGAGAGCCCCTGGAAGTTTCAGGGAGGCCAGAGAAGTCTTCCTTGAGTAAGCGATGGTTGAGCTGACCTAAAGAGTTAACGCCATGAGGAAGGGCCAGGGGAGCATTCCCAGCAGAGGACCACACATGCAAAAGCCCTGAGGTCAAAGAGGATGCAGGGAACCCATGACACGGGACACCCATGGCCAAGACCGAGGCCTTTTGGTATCCATTCTCAGAGCAATGCAGGTGTAAGTGGGTGGGGGACAGGTGACACCAAATTTTGCATTTTGAAAACACTACCTTGGGTGTCAAGCGGAGGATGGTTTGGATGTGGGCAAGTGCGTGCAGTGCATCCAATGGGAGAGCGTGGCACCATCCACAGATGGTGGCTTGGACGGAGGCAGGGGTTCTCAACGTGGGCTCGGCAGACATCTGTGAACTTGGGTGGGAAAACAAGCACTTCTTTATTTC
This sequence comes from Mirounga leonina, assembly GCF_011800145.1. Classification (NCBI taxonomy): domain Eukaryota; kingdom Metazoa; phylum Chordata; class Mammalia; order Carnivora; family Phocidae; genus Mirounga; species Mirounga leonina. Next base: position 57,484,936 of record NW_023270377.1, on the reverse strand, counting down.
CACCAGCTTCGGAATGCAGTGTAGTATTTCCTTCCATGATGAATATAAACAACATGTCGCAGCACCTGTGACCACAAGCAAGAGGAATCTCCCGCGTTCGCAGATCACATCACGGTTGCTGCACACATATCAAGACATCACTTATGCTCGTCGCTCCTGGAGAATTACTGTAGTCGTTAGGCTTGCCGCGATGTCGGGTTACACAAGGCATTAATAAAAGAGCACATATGTCATTATAACTCAATTTTTTAAATAGTTTGATCAATGTATTCTTAATAGAATCAGTTTCCTCTGTAATTGTATGTATTTTATTTAATGACTTTAAGTCTTATTCTAAAAAGGGGCCCATAGGCTTTACCAGACTGCTAAAGGTTCCCACTGCACAAAATAAGTGAAGGACTCCCGTGGGTGAAGTGGGGTAGACGGTTTGAGAGCTATTTAGGAGGACAGTGGGGTATGACCTGGAAGGGATGAGCTAGGATGATGGAAGGGGTCTGGTTCATGCAAGAGGGTGGACAGGGAAGTTCCAGTGTTTTACTCAAGACAGAAAATACTAGATGATCACAAGAACATCTATGGATAAAGGGCAAGGGATTTTGTTAATGGACTTGGGGGCATTGCATTTGGCCACTTTTTTCTCACTTTTTGGGTCTCTGCAAAGTTGCAGCTAACAGAAATATTGGTAAATTAGGTGTCACCATAAACAGACATACACAAAAATATAAATAGGAATACTTACCAAGAAAATTACAAGTTTCGGGGCGCCTGGGTGCCTCAGTCGGTTGGGTGGCTGCCTTCGGCTCAGGTCGTGATCTCAAGGTCCTGGAATTGAGCCCCACATCGGGCTCCCTGCTCAGTGGGGAGTCTGCCTCTCCCTCTGCCTCTGCCCTTCCCCCCTGCTTGTGCTTTCTCTCTCTCTCTCAAATAAATCAATAAAATCTTTTAAAAATTTACAAGTTTCTATTCACAAAACGATTTCCAGCTACAAAGTATCTTTAATATTCACAGATGAAAGTTGTCCAAAAATCTGCCATTTCCTCTATATTCTAAGACTGTTTTTCAGAGGATCGAATTTCTTTTCCTGGAGGACAGTTCTCATTAAAACCTGTAGTTAAGCAATGGGTGTCGTCACCCAACGTCTTCCTTCTCTGGGTCCGGATCTCCATTCTATTAAGACCAGAAAATCAACTGCAGCTCCTTCAAAAAATCAGAAACAGCATCAACCCAAATACCCTCATTATTTCTATTTCTACACATGAGCAACATATTGACTTTGCCAAAACAGTTAAACAAACTTAAATCATGAGTCACTAGCCAGACAGTTCCCTGATGACTTCATCCAAGCCTCCTGCCAGCTATCCCATCAGGCATCTGCTGAATTCTGGACAAGGGGAGGGTTGCAAACAGAGGAGTTTAGATTCGGTGCATGTCTCCATTCCTGTTTACCTTAAAAATTGTACAAACCTTCTAAACACGAATGCATTCAGAATGAAGTTTTAAATATGAAAGTCAGACGATCCAAGCATGGTTTGCCCTTGGTTCTGCAGAACTTGATAGAAATTTTCTCATTTTCTACTGTTTTCCCTTTCACCTGTGGAAAGAACACATCAGACAAGAATCAATTCAAAAGCCAGTAGACAGTGTTGGAGAACAGTGGTTTTCCTTGCGCCTGTCATTCTCAGGTGCCCATGAACATTGTGCCAGCATTATGACTCTTGCAATGATGTTTTTCTTTTCATTTTCTTTTACTCATGCACCAGCCTACAGCCCTTTCCTACAGAAAGATCTCAAAGAAATCAAAACCTTCCCCATCAAACAAACTATGATTTACACTACGCTGAATGAAATCCATTTGTTGTCCTGCCTTCAAATTTCCAGAACTTAATACAAAAGGTAAATATTTTATTTGATTAACACACTGTTCAATGTTCTATTACTATATCTGATCAGGGGCTCGAGACAAAAAAAATTTTTTTTCAAAGGCATTACCTGCTATTCTAGGCTGCTTCTTCAGAGAACCAGTTCCTCTCTGTAGGAGAAAGCATTTCAACAAAAACTTTTGCATCAAACTGGTTAGTTTTCAAAGAAAATGCCAAATTAAAGTCTGCTTGGAAGACTAGGCTTCCTGGCGGTAGGATGAGCTTAGCCAGGTGGCTAGCCACCTTTCTCAAACTTTCTTTTTCTGATTTCCTATTACACAGTGATACAGAGTGAATGTTGAAGTAAGAGAGAAGTTAGAAAAAAATAATGTGGCGTGCTTGTAAATATCTGCCTCACACAGAGAATGTGATCTACATTCTAGGGTAGAGAAGGCATATTTGCTTAGCTAGTTTATCTAAGAAAGCAAAACAAAATCTGCATGTGTTAGAACTCTTTGACTGGTTGACTGCAAATCCTCAAAACACAAACCAGCAAAAAAGAAAAAGTGTATCTTGTTGTCTAATACCAGAGCCCAAGAAGAAGTGTGTCTCTCAAACAACTGGACCAGGCCCCACAAGGCTATCAAAGATCTCTTTCTCCTCACCACCCCCCCCCCCCCCCCCCCCTCTCCCCCTTTCTCCCTGCTTCTCTCTGCTGGCTGACTTCATTCTCGCAAGTCACCCTTACCTATCTGGCTAGAACCAGCGCTACCTACACTTCATATATTTGCAAATTCCCAGGATCAAGGCAAGAGAGTAAAGAACCTCTTCTTCCCTCCGACCAGCTGCTGTTCTCATAAATGTCACAGAAAGACATCGATCAGTCTAGCTCAAGACCCGTGCCCCCTTCTCAGACCAATCATTGTTCCCAGGGAATAAGGTCCTGTGATTGGCCCAGCTCTTGCCAGCTTCCTGTCCGGGGACAAGCACAATGCCAGGGAGGTGAGGCCCAATTTAAAAAGTGCAGCTCCCTTTCAAATCATGTATTAGACCAGGAACTTCCCGAAATACAGTCTCAGAAGGAAAGGAAAGTGCTATGTAAACAGAGTAATAAATGCTCACTCCATTTATGCAGCAGTCATGACTGTCCAGTCTTTACCAGGGAAGGTTTTGCCCCGCTATGACTCTCGAGAGGCCAGAGACCAACATAAGTTATTTTATCTCAAAGGCCTTATTTCCACAAAATAAAATTATAATTGTGTGAATCATTAATAACGACGCAACATGGAAAAGAATAATTCTAGGGGGTAGGGGGATGGGGAGATGTTGGTCAGAGAGTACAGAGGTTCAATTATGCTGTTCCAGTTATGAACAAGCCCTGGAAAGCTACTGTACAGCATAGTGACTAGTTAATAACACTGTGCTGTGTACTTGGAATTTACTAAGAGTGTAGATCTTAAATGTTCTCACCACACACATACAAAAGGTAACTATGTGAGGTGATGGATATGTTAATTAGCTTGATTGTGATGATCATTTTACAATGTATGCATATATCAAAACATCATGTGCGCCTTAAATATATCCAGTTTTTATTTATCAATCATACCTTAAGAAATCTAGAAAAAAAATAAATATAGTCCATTCTTAGGTTTTTACACACACACACACAAAGGAATAATTTTATAGTGACATCAGGTGAAGATTTTTTTTTAATTTCTAGCATTCAAGTAAGTCTTTTGAAAGGTAAAAGAAAACATTTAAGGGTCCCTTTTCTCATCATTTATAATAGGCCACATTAATACTTTTAGAGTGCCATTAATAATCTTTCCACATAAAAATAAATGTTCCAAAATTGTTCTAATTCAGCAAATGTCAGCAGTGCCCAGGACACTAAATGGAAGAACCATAAACATGTGTTCGTAGTGGAAATGGCTATTTCCTCCACCCCACAGAGGTGACAGGCAATAGCAGGAGCCAGCATGAAGGTGGTTTTTCCGCTCCGTGTTGAGCAGCGCAACCAACCGATACACAGGACTCTGACCCAGGGGAACAGGAGGCCAGCCTTCACCAGAGGCCAGCGACTCTACCCCTCCCCACCATCCTCTCCTTGGCCATCAGATGGATAGGCTTGGGGGAGATACACTTTAAGATGCTTTCCAGTTCTAAAATATAACTCTAACAAAATAAGTTAGCGTAAATGGGATGTAAAAGAGCCATTTGTTTAATCACTTGGAGTAAAGCCAGTCGTCAGCCTCTCCTTTCCGAAATGTCTCTCCGCCCCTTGTCACCCTCTGGACTGGGCGTCCAGGGAGTACATTGCAGTCCTTGTCCTTAAGGAGTACACAGGCTTGGGGTGCAGAGGGGAGCCCGGCGTGGAAACAGAGCATGAGAACGCAATGTTGCAAGGGTTCTGGGAGAGGAGCAGGCAAGGAGCAGGAGAGGAAGTGACTAACCACCCTGGGAGATGCTTAACAGAGGAGGTGCTGTTCAAGATGAGCTTGGAAAAGTGAGTTCAATAGATCATCTGTGCAGATGGCCACATTTGAGGGAAGAAAATCTGGGCAGGGGAGAAAGCAAGTGCCAAAGGAGCCCAGAATGTTCCAAGAGAGGAAGTCTGGAGAGTGGACGGGTATGGGGACTTCTCTTGGTGGGAAGAGCCACTGAAGGGCTTCACACAAGAGTTAGGCACGCTCAGACCTGCCTTACAGAAAGCTCCCTGGAAGCAGTGTGGAGGGGGGTCAAGGAAAAGGAGCCTGAGGACACTGAGCCACTGGGAAGGTCCTGCATGAATAGCCGAGCCAGCTGAGAGGGTCTGGGTTAAGGCAGGGACAGGGGACGGACAGGACTGAAGAAGGACAAGGTTTTCCCTGGACCCATGAACTACATTATTTTTACCATGTTGGGGACCCTCTTAATTTTAGTACCTAGGGACCCCTGAATTGAACTAACAAAGGACAGATTAAAAGGAGAAAAGGCACATGACTTTTGTTAATGTTTACCTGCATAGGAGAAAAGAACTGAAACTCAAAAGAGCAGTTAGACCTAGAGGCTCATGTACCATTTTAATGAAGGCAAAAGGGTTTGAGCTTCAGAGGGGGATAAATCATGGGGAAGGAACTAGAAAAGATATAGGGGAACTAATGGAAGACAAGACTTTCCTAAGGTCTGTTTATGCGAGCTTAATCCAGTGTCAGCTCCGCAATCCTGCTCTTCCCTTCCTGGTGGGTGGAGAGGGTACCTCCAAAAAGGGAAATTTATGTCCCAGTTTTAGGCAGATAAAGGGAAGGCAGAGAACTCTTCCTGCATCTGTTGATTCTCAATTGCCTTCAGCTTAAAATAATCCTTACACCAAATCAGCACATGTTGGAGCGACATATTCTGTGGCTTGGAGTTTAACCTCACCGAGCCTCACCTTCCTCACCCCCAAAATGAGGATAAAACTTTGCAGATTTGCAGCTAAAATAAAATGACACAATCCGCTTAAGCCACCCAAGACGATATTAAGTCTTCAACACACACAGAGCCCCATCATTTTTGTTATCACGCACTGCTCTCCAGCTCTCCCCGAGGACACAGGGCCAGGCTGGCCGGGCCACCCAGCCTTGCCATAAGGTCAGGGCAGGCTGAGGCTTGGTGGGCAAGGGAACCCAGAGGGATCAAAAGTAGAACAAGTCAGAAGATGAGGAAAGAAGTATCCTTTGGGCACCAAGGGTCAAAGCGACAAAAGCCAGAATCTGTCATCAGGGTTAAGGCACTAGTGGGAGGCGGCATTGAGAATCAAAGGCAAGAAGGGCAAGAAGATGCGGAGACTGAGTAGGAAGCCAAAAGCAAGGTTTCAAGAAAGGAGAGAAGGTCCAGAAATGCTGCTGTGGACAGAGCTGAAGAGCCCAGGTGGCCCCGATGGGTCAACTTGGTTTAAAAGACAGGATGGATGGGAGCAGACACCCTTGACCACCTCCCACTAGTGACCTTGAGGACACCTCCCAACAAAAGACTGAAGAACCTTCTTGTGAAGAATTCTCTCCACTCTCAAGAAAAAGAACATTAAGCTTTCTCCCCGAACCTTCCAGGTAAAGGGACAATACGCAGTCCTCTTTGTTCTTCCCATCCAACACTGAAGATATGAGGGAAGAGATCATTGAACAAAATAAGAACTTTTAACTGATTGCTTCTTCTAAATGTTTTTCCTGTTTTGATCCTTTTACCCCACAACTCCATGAGGTAAACACTGTCATCATCCCCATTTTACAGATAAGCAAGATGAGGCTTAGAGTTGGTGATAAGCTGGGTGAGATCATCTAGCCAGAAAGATCCTGGCTGTCATGTAGGAGCACCCCCCCACCCAGAACCACCTGCTCTGCTGTCTCCACCGGAGCAAGGCACCAGGTGGGGCGGGGATGGGGGGCGCGGTGAAGGAGAGGTCTCTTCCTCTGAGCTTGGAGGGAATGTGAGCAAGGTTAAAGAACTTGGGGGGTGGGGTAGGGCAGGGGCGCTCAGGAAACTAACAGTCTATATTTTCTCTGAAAAGCCAAGGTTGGTTTGTGTGGAAAAGTTGGAAGTGGGGTGGGGAAGCATGAGGCCTCCCAGAAGGTGCCCAGGACCCTGAAGGCCTGGGAGAAGGGGTAGCAATGGGTGCTGCCCTAATAAAGACTGGGCCTTCCCAGAACAGGGCTGCTTATAAAGTCAGGAAGCCCCAGAGGCCTTTCTTTAACAAGACCCAGCCCCGAGCTCTGGTCTCTTTCAGTGCTGATTCGGGGCTCCAATGCAATATTCATGAGGCCCCGTTGCAATGCTTGGCTGTGGAGAAGGCGTAGACCAGAACCTTGCTATTTATCATGTGGCCCCAGTTCAGCAGCAGGAGCACCTGGGAGCAGACTGGTCTCCAGATGTACTGAGTCCGAATCTGCACGTTAAGCGGACCCCCAGGGGATTCATGTGCACCCCTGAGGGTGAGCAGCACTGCACCAGAAGGCAAAATAGCCAGCCCCAAAGCTACAGTTTGAGCCCAAAGTCAAGAGTCTACTACTGTCTCATTAACGTGATTCTCATCAAGACATAGATCTCTGGAGAAAGAGAAGTGTGGGAGCCTGGGTCAGCAATTCTGCGCATGGTCTGGGTATCAAAGTCCAGAGAAAAGTGGAAGGGGACGATTCCCCAGTGTTCCCTGAAAAGGAGCAGGAAGCAGAGCTGAATGCACAGCCTTGTGCAGGAGAGTGTTCCTGTCACATATTCTGTGGCCTAGGGGGCAGTGTTCGCAATCCACCTTCCACCATCCAGTCATTACTGAGCTGCGACTCTGTGCCAGGCACTCCCCTAGTTGCTGGGAAAGCCACAGCAAACAAAACAGGCAAAAATCACTGCTTCCAAGAAGCTTTCATTCTAATGAGGAAAGAGAATAAATCAATGAAGTGAAAATATTCTAGATACTAGATGGGGTAAGTACTATGGAGGAAGATAAAGCAGGAAGAGGTATAGACGATATCGGTGGTAGTTTGCACTTTTAGATAGTGGGGCCTAGGAAGACCTCCCTGAGAATGTGACATTAAGTCAAGACCCAAAGAAGGGGAATGTGCAAGCTAGACAGTTGCAGACAGAATCAACAGCCAGTGCAAGGGCCCTAGGGCAGGAGTGTGCTTGGCTTGCTTGAGAAACAAGGAGCCATCTGTGGCTGGAGAGGAATAAACAAGAGGAGTAGGACAGCTGGTCAGAGACTCAGCACCGAAGCAGCTGCTATAAAGCCTTACAGAACGCAGAATTTTCGCTTTTACCATGAGTGGGGCACCTCACAGGCAGAGGTGTGGTGTGGGCTGACTTATGTTGTAACAGGATCACTCTAGCTACTACGCTAAGGAGAGGCAGGGGCAGGGAGAGCAGTTAGGAGGCTGCCAAGAGTCCAGCCGAGGGATCATGGGGACCCGGAGCCGGGTTGCAGTGGTGGCAGTGATGAGAAGAGGCTGGATTCTGGGTATTGAGTGAAGATAGAGCCAAGAGGATTTCCTGTGGGAGGACTCCAGGGGTTTTGGCCTGACTAACTGGAAAGATGGAGCTGCCATCATCTGCAATGGGGAAACCGCAGGCAGAGCAGGCCAAACAAAAGAATCTGGAGCAATAACGCATGGTGCAAAGCGCTCAAGGAAAAACATGTGTCATGTTTTCACTTCATGTGTTCTGGGAGCGAGTGGTTTTTAGTTTTAGTTGGAAAAAATAGTTAGGTGTTCCCTCTACCCCCACTTAAAAGGATAAACGAAAATATCAAATTACCAAGTCCTTGCCAAATGTCAGCAGTGAGCTGGCACCAAATGCATCTGGGCTAGTACATTGCCCTGAGCACAACGAGTGAGGATCCAGCTCATTGCGATGGAAACTGAGGGCTGGGCTTAACCACGAGCTTTGGTTAGCACTGTCAGTCATTCTTCCTGGCACTCCCCGGGCCCCCATCTTGATTTTCTCAAAAGGAACCCTTAGTTCATGCCACTTGGTGCTCGGCTTCTTCAGTCACCACTGAAAAGCACCTTTCTCTGCCTCCAGGGGCACCGATGGGGCCAAGAGAAGACCTGTCTTCTCAAGAGAAGACAATGCGGCTAGGCTTGACCGGCAAATGGAGACCTCTCTTTTTCTTCCGGTTTTATTGAGATGGAATTGACCTATAACACTGTATAAGTTTAAGGTGTACAATGTGATAATTTGATAGACGTATCCATTGTGAAATGTTTACCACCAAAAGCTTAGTTAACACATCCTTCACCTCACATGGTTACCATTTTGTTGTTGTTGACATTGCGGTGAGAACAGTAAAGCTCTACTCTCATAGCAACTTTCAAGTATGCAATATGGTATTGTCACCATGCTATACATTATACATCCCTGGAACTTAGTCATCTTATAACTGAAAGTTTGTATCCTTTGACCAACATCTCCCCGTTTCCCCCACCCTCGGCCCCTGGCAACTACCATTCTACCCTTTCTATAGTTCGATGTTTTTAGATTCCACATGTAAATGAGGTCATATGATATTTGTCTTTCTTTCTCTGTCCAATTTATATCACTTAGCCTCAAGTTCCACCCATGTTGTCACAAATGGCAGGATTTCCTTCTTTCCTATGGCTAGATAATATTCCTCGGTATACATAGGCTACACTTTGTTTATCAGTTGACCATCAGTGGACACTCAGGATGTTTCGTGTCTTTGCTATTGTGAATAACACTCAGTGAAAAGGGGGTGCAGATATCTCTTCAAGATAGTGATTTCGTCTCCTTTAGATACATACCCGGAAGTGCAATTGCTGGATCACAGGTAGTCCTATTTTTAATTTTTTGAAGAAACTCCACACTGTTTCCCGGCTGCACCAGTTTGCATTCCCACCAACAGAGCATAAGGGTTCTCTGTCCTCCACATCCTCACCAACAATTGTCAGCTCCTGTTTTTTATTTATAGTGGCCATTCTAACAGGTGTGAGGTGACACCTCATTGTAGTTTCAATTTGCATTGCCCCGATTATGAGTGATGTTGAGCACCTTTTCATGGATCTGTTGGCCCCCTGGATATCTTCTTTGGAGAAATGTCTATTCAAGTCCTCTGCTCATTTTTAATTGATTGACTTTTATTTTTGGTTTTGGTTTTTTGGGGTTTTTGTTTTTGTTTTGCTATTGCATTGTAGGAGTTCCTTATATATTTTGGATATTAAGCCCTTAGCAGATATAAGGTTTGCAAATATTTTATCCCATTCCATAGGTTGCCTTTCCATCTTTTTGATTATTTCTTTTGCTGTGCAGAAGCTTTTCAGTTTGATGTTGTCCCACTTGTTGGTTTTTGCTTTTGTGCTTGTGGTTTTGGTGTCATATCCAAACAAATCTTTGCCAAGACTGATGTCAATGATCTTTTCCCTTACGTTCCTTCTAGAAGTTTTACAGTTTCCATTCTTATGGCAAGTCCTTAATTCACTTTGAGTTAATTTTTGTGAGTGGCGCCAAGAGGGGTCCAAATTTCATTCTTTTGCATGCAGCTATCCAGTTTTTCCAACATAGGGAAAACTGAAGAGACCATCCCTTCCCCATTGAGTATTCTTGACAGCTGGAGATCTCTTTATTAAACCTTCATGAAAATCAACAAAGAATATGCCAAGACCACCTGACATGTCAAATCTGGTTGTCCTCTTAGAAAAAAAAATTTATACACAGCCTTCTGAAGAACATTTGGCTATCATGCAGTTTCAGCACTGAGATCCTTAAAAATCATCAATTTAATGATTTTAGAGACGATAAAAAAGAGTCAACAGATTAGCTGGAGTTACACAGCTCGTTAGGGGCAGAGCTGAAACAAAGACTCCCACGCTCCTGACTCCCATCACAACAGAGTCTTCAGTGCCTGGTTGACAGAGCTCACTGCAGGCTGGGAGAGTGCTATAGGTAGGCCAAGAAATGGCAGGGGGCCACTAGCTCTTGTAGAAAAAGAACTTTTGAACCTGCTTCTTATACTTAAAATGGAAAAAATATATATATTTTTTAAGATTTTATTTTTTTGACAGAGAGAGAGAGACAGTGAGAGAGGGAACACAGCAGGGGGAGTGGGAGAGGGAGAAGCAGGCCTCCCACTGAGCAGGGAGCCCGATGTGGGGCTTGATCCCAGGACCCTGGGATCATGACCCGAGCCGAAGGCAGATGCTTAACGACTGAGCCACCCAGGCGCCCCAAAATGGAAAATATATTTGACAGGAATTATGTAGCTTTCTCTGGAAACATCCTGAATTCCTAATCATTATTTTGACCTGTGAGATTTTAGCGTAGCTTCTGCCTCCAGAGCACGATCTAGAGTGGCCATACTACGCAGCATCTTCTCCAGCTGGGCTGCTCAAATTCTGTGTGTTTTGTCAGTGCCACGATGCGAGAAGGGTCGAGAACTTTCCCATTATATTTTATATCTAATTTTTTATAACAACCTTAAAATATATCAATGTTGGTGACCTCTACTTTCCAGCCCAGCAACCCTTTGACGATCTTTCATGTTTCTTAGAAAGTTTGACTGAGGGTCATCTTAGAGCCAGCCTGCATTCCGAAGGCAAAGGAAAGATGCTCAGTGAGGCATGACTGTGAGAAGAAAGAGAGCATCCCCTCATGGGCATCAGCCTCACAGTGAATACTCAGGCTCCGTTAGGAAAGTAGCAACTTGACACCCTTTCGACCATGATGGAGTCCCTCCTGGTGAATGTTTGAAGTTGCTTGGAAACTTTGAAATACTTGTATTGTTTCTCAAAGTCTTTCTTTCCTTACTTCACATCCACTTTTTAAAGGCTTCTATATCTTTTTTTATAACATTTTATTTGTTTATTTGACAGAGAGAGAGAAAGAGGGGGGCGGTTAGGGACATGAGCAGGGGTTAGGGGCAAAGGGAGAGGGAGAAGCAGACTCCCCACTGAGCAGGGAGCATGATGTGGGGCTCAATCTCAGGACCCTGGGATCATGATCTGGGCCAAAGCCAGATGCTTAATCAACTGAGCCATGCAGGTGTCCTCTATATCCTCTTTTTTTTAATCTTAAGAATAAGATGTGTGTAAGGCTGGCATAAAGGATGTACTCAATAAATATGTGAGGAAAGAATTATTGTAGCTAAAGTTTATAAAGTTGTATGGCAAAATAAGAAGTGATCATGTTCATTATCAGCTTTAACTGAATGTTACAGAGGACTTTCCTTAAGAGAAAAAAATAATAGATGGGTTCATTCAGCAAAACAAACCAACAAATATTTGCTAAATGGTTACCTTAAAAAAAATAGATTCACTGACACTAAATTCACCAGGTACCATCAATGCATTACCATTGAAATAGTATGATGAGATACATAGAATATTTGCTTAATAATCCACCAAACAACCAAAACAACCAAAAAGTAGAATGTCTCAATCACTGCTTTATTCTTTTATCCAAGGATAATGCAACCTACATGGAAATTACTATAGCATTTGGAAAATCGGCAGACTCTAGCTAGAAACGCACAACCGTAAATTAGATGAACTTCCACACTTTGTACTACTAGGCACTCTTGTGGGATTTCGATTATACACAGAGTAATTGATTTCTTTGAAGAGTTATTTAGTTGAAGATTTCATCTCTGCTCTTATATTTAAGTTTCTCCTCTACTTCTTTATTTTGGGGGGGGAGCAGAAATGAGAAGGCACAGAGTGCCATGTCATGTGAATATGAACTCAGTATTAACCCAAAGTGACTTAAACAATGTGTTCATAAAAATAGGCCTTTGTTACTCTTCATACTCTGAACAAGCATTTACACACACACAAAAGACAAACACTTCAATGCCTTACAAACTACCTATGTGAGTTTCCAGGAGTGTCCAACAAAACAATACCATAGGAATTATTCTAGCCTGGATTTCTGCCCTTATAACACACAAACACACAACCAATTTATGCCACCTGCCAAATGGCCAGTCTGATGCCTGTCAGTGACCATCTGGGAATACTCTACTTCTTTGTAAGTGCACATTCCTACCGCCTACCCATCCCCCCATCTCTTCTGTATTGTCAGAGATGATGCTAAACTGTCCCTTAAGACGTCACACCTCCAGCACTGCTCAGCGACCAAAGCTGCATGCCTTGTGAAGCCTCACGACTTTTTCTTTGATTGCAGTGCCCAGAACACCTCTCAAGTCTCAGCCCCCTTGCAGCTGGGCATGGCCATGGGACTGTCCTGATCAATGGACTATGAGAAGAAGGGAGTGTCATTTTTGGTATCTTCCAGGGTAAGGAGAAAGCAGCGTATTCCAGATGGCACAGCTACATGGTGGGGGGCCTCCGTTATCATGGGTTTTCAGTGTGTGGAGCAGAGCCCCCTGCCAACTTGAGGGGGACAAGTAACAAGAGCCAGAAATGAAGGTCCTTGCTGTGTTAAACCACTGAGCTTTGGCATCACTTGCTTCTACAGCATTCTGATGGATCTAATGACTTGAGCCGCCATTGCTTCTGAGCCATCTGGACCAGCTATTCCCCTATAAACATTCAGCCCATTCTCCAGCAAGCCCTACTTTCCGACCCTGGGGAAGATCACATAAATTTAGCTGCACAGACCCAGAACTCCTCCAGGAGGTGACTTCCACCTCCTGAAACACCCTTTCTTCTGGCCCACGTCCGCACACTTTCGTTGATCTTCCCAATCACATTCCTGGGCATTCGGGGAAGATAACCACTGGTGATTCTTGTGCAGCCAAGACGTGCTTCCAGCATCCTCCTCCCAGGAAGCTCATGTCCAGTCACCAGCTAGCTCCCTCAGGCTACTCTCCTGGTTTAGCTGGCCTCCTGGCTCCTCTCCAGTCCACTCAAAGAATTCAATTCACAGCTTGTTTTTTTCTAAAAAGCAGACCAAGAATCACCTCCGGACTTTAGTTAGAGATGCTACTTTCTCGCCTCTTCATAAGAGAACACTCGTATTTCTGCATTCTCTCTCTCCTTTACCATAGAAGGAATCAGCCATTTTGGACTGAGAGCCTGAAGCCGAAATCAGAAATGTAGCCCCATGGTCACAGGGATGATCTCATGTATTGCACCCTCCATCCCAGCTCAGGCAATTCCCGTGCAGATGCTCCAACTGAAACCCCGCCGTGTTCCACTTCTCATTTCCAGGGTTTCCCTGCCTTTCAGTTAAGCCTGTTCCCTCCTATTATTTTTAGATTTGATTTTACTCCTTACATAGGGCCAGGGGTGGGAAGGGGAGACATTTTTTTTTTCTTTTTAATTAAAAGCAGATGACAAAGACAACTCAGTCATGGAAAATAATAGGAGTCACACTGTCTCTCTGGCTCCCATTCGTGCACTTCCGCCATCAGCCTCGACTGAACAGAGCTGTGGCAATGCTAATCGAGTCTCCCCTGCCTCTTCTGACAGATACACATTATCTAAGCAGATGTCTACTGGGATTCCATTAGAGAGCTGCTTATGCTTTTCTTCCTTTCCACTGCGGCTCACAGAATGATGGCGTTTTGGAACTGGAAGGGAGCTCTGTGACTACCTCCATATTCCCCAGGAGGAGCCCAGGGCCAAGGGAGGTTAAGGGAGGTGACTGAGAAGGTCCAGCCTTGCCAGGTCTCTCCATCCCCACCTTCCAAACACTGAGCCTGTCTGTTGAATCCATGTTTCTCAGCCACCCTCATAGTCCAAATAGACTGAGAGCTCCTGCAGGTGTGACCCCCACTTTACATATTCTGTTCCTGGCTTCTCGGGAAGCTGTACAGGCAGATCGATGTTCATGGCGAGGCACTAGGTTTTCACACGTTCTTCCATGCACTCTTGTTGTTTACCTCTTTTCCAATGACTGTTTTTTTTCTGTTTCTCAACCAAATGTAGCCTTGTGCATATTCTATGAGCTTGGACATTTGTTTGCTTACCTGTTTGCTAACTCAAAGACAGTTTAATTCCAGATTTTCTTGTAAGACTTCATTTAGATCCAGTCTCAAAGTCACATTATTCAATGTGTTTACAGATAAAATGTTCTATTACCATATACAATAATTCCGAAGTCCTGGTCTCTGTGCTCAGGTAACTTACACGGGAACAGAATGTAGCACTTGTTCAGGTCATAGCAGAGAATTTAGTTTTGCCTTGTCAAACTCTTGCCTCTCTTCCTTATTTCCCAAAGAAGGCCACGGAGTGGGAGTGACCAGATGAAATCACTTATAGGTTATCCACAAGACTAAGCCTTGGAAGGCCTGATAAGGACAACTTCTGACCATGTCATATGGCAGACAGAAAAGGCATGTGTTCTAGAATCTAGGAAAAGTAGAACTCTTGATTGTAAATGACAGAGACCCGAGCCAGCTTGAGCAAAGAGCAAACTTATTTGAAGGCCCACATCCCCATCAGGGAAGAGCAGGAATGCTACTGGACATCAGAGGCAGCTAGGACTAGGGACTCGCAACCCCCAGCATGCTCTTTCCTCTACATCTCCCTCTGAGGCAGCATGATTTCTCCCACACTGGTGTTGTCCCTGTCGGGAAACCCTGAACTCTTCCTCAACCCCAGCTCAACCATTAGGGAGAGATTAGCCCCCTCTCCCCACTTCCAGTTGCAAAACGCCCAAGGAATGATTCAGTTGCTCTGACAAGGGCGAGGTGCTTACTCCCATCCCTGGATACTGGGGGCTTTTCTCAGAAGACCGGACATCACAGAGGGCTCTTCCGTCACCCTAATTCACATTTATCATGACATGGGGCAATGGGCAAGTTTCTTAACGTCTCTGAGCCTTGGTTTCTTTGTTATAAAATGAAAAGTTCAGGGAGGAGGCAAAAATAATGCCTTGTTCAAAGAGCTGTTGATTTTACATAGACAAGCGATGTTAATGGCTGGCGCAGTGCCTGGTATATACGAAGCACCAATAAATGTTCGTTTTTCTTTCAAGGTGAGTCTTAAAGTCAAGGAAGAAGTGAGCACATTAAAATGGAGAGGAAAATTTTTTGGAGCATAGGGAACCAAATGAGAAATGCTATACAATCCAAAGTAAGAGGCACTATAGGAGTTGTTAGACGGAGGGTAATTGAGCCTTAAATCATTCCCACCCATAAATCACCCACAAGACCCGTGTTCTAGAAAAAGGAGGGGGGACAGCATTAGCTATTGGGAACCTGGAATGTCAAGTTGACCAATTAATCTGTAGCTTGTGAGACGGTCTTTGCTATCGAGGGAAAGATCATTTCAGTCAAGTAACATTTTAGGACCAACATAAAAAGAATTGTAAAAGATTTGGATTTTGATGAACTCTGAGGAACAAGAGCTGCATTTGCTCATATTCCCTTTATAACTTTTTGGAGTCAGGCCAATGAACATACCCAGCTGTGCAGTAGGATAACTTGAATTTACTACTAGTTCTACAAAAATATTCCCTATGTTGTCTTCCCTCATACCCTTCATCCTTAAGTTTTATGAGAGGAAAAAAGACTTCATATTACACATTTCTTCAGTAAGATTACCACACCAATGCAGCACTGAAATCAATAGATTGTAAAATTTCCAGTTTTCCCAAGGCTTTCCCAAAGAGTTTAATACATCTAAGATTTGGTGTTTTTTGCATTTGAATCAATTTGACTCACACAAACATCTGTTCTTGATAAAATAGTATGAAACTTAAATGTTTCCATGGTGGCACAGAATCAAACTCCACTCCTTCTCCTTGTCCTCATCCCTTTCTTCCATAGTCCCCACGTCATCTGCTCCCCCAGTTTGTAAATGACCGTGATGTCTTGATGACTCCCTAGAGTTCACCTGCCCCCAGTTTCCATTTCCCCAGACACACGTGGGTGACTAAAGGCAGCGGCCACACCTCCTCATCACCTATGGTTTGTGGCGTCGTGTACAGTCGAGTTTTAACACCTGCCAGGTTCATTCCACCCCCTTGAGCTTTGACTCAGCCCAGATCCTGGCTCTAAGATCCACTCCCTCCACGAAGGCTTCTCAACTCTTCCAGCCCATGGGTGCACTCTCCTCTAAGCTCTTACTTACAGTCTCAGTACTTGGCTCAGTACTTTAAGCAAAGGCTGCCTGGGGCTGCAATTTAATGTTTACAAGCCTATGTCTGGGACCTTGCTGTATACTTTTTCTCTGGTACCAAGCACAACGCTGATACATAGAAGAGGCTCCGTAGATCTGTGTATGAATGAATAAATGAGTGAGTGAGTTGACGGAATGCTTTTCTACATGGCTTGACAGTTTTAGTCTTTGGGAATCAAGGTTTATGCCAGACTTAAGTCTAAAGACAGCAGATTTTGGCTCAACCCTGTCAGTTACTCTTATCACAAATTACCTCATGCATCTGGGAGACACTAAGATTAGCATTCGGAGATAGAATGAAACAGGATGCCATTAGGGATGGCATGGAGTTGTGATCAAGCACAGAGGTGGGGCTGGGGACTGGAGATGGGCACTCATCCTGAATCTTGGTTCAGGAACCGAGTAACCTGCACTCCGTCCTGGCCAATCACTGAAAAGCAGGATCTGTGATATCGGGCAAGTCATTAAATCCTCCTGAGCCCAAGAAAGTTCATAGACATCTACCAATGTGTATACAGAGTGCCCTTTCATTAGCGGAACAAATTATTGCAGGGCTCAAGAAGCATCCATTTGAAGGAGAGCAGGCCCAGCAAAGAGCTTTCTTCATTTGTTCGCTACTTCAGAAGAAATGTTCAGGAGCACGGATGTTTAGGAAACTATCCTCTATGGGATAAAATGACTAGAAGCTGCTTCCCAGAAGTCACTGGACAATTGGAAATACACTCTCATCCTCTTGAATGTTCCTCAAGACTCAGCAAGAAGTAGGTAGGTCAGAACAGAAAGGATGAAGGCCCCTTGACCCTTTCTGAACACAGCTGAGCACTACTAGCATTTTAATTAACATTGACCCCCTAGTGGCTTGGTAAAGAGCAGGCCTGGGTCCCTGGGTACTGAATGATGGTGACAATGATGGTGAGGAAGGGGAGACAGGGAGGAAAGGAGGAAGGGGAGGAGGAGAAGGAGAACTAACCTCCTCGAGAGGTCCCCATATGCCAAGCTCAGGGCCCCAGTCATTTCTTTCCCTAACCTCACACAGCACCTCTTAGCTGCAGTGGGCAGCCTGAGGCCAAGGGCAGGCTAGGAACTTGCCCGCAGTCACATCATTGAGTGGCAGAGGCACTCACCAGTCAAAAGCACAGGCTGTGAGGGATCAGGGATGTCAGGGGACAGAAAAGAGGCTCTGAGAGGGCAGATGGAGGATGCTTGAGGCTTGCTAGGGCCACACCTGCAGCACGTAAGGCTCCTCAAACATCCAGCTCACCATCTGGTCGAATCCAGGTGTGACATTCTGCATCCCTGGGAAGTGTGGGGGCAAGGAGCATGTTCCGGTAGGGCCCAGAGCAGCTGTGAGGAGGGTGAGAGGGCAGCATAGGAGTATGGGGCGGGGGCAGTCTACCAATGGGCATAGAAGGGTTTCCACATTCACACAACCAATCACACATCAGTGTGCACCAGCAAAAGATGAGTCCTACTTTGACCCTGTGCTGATACAGAACATAAGGTTTTTTGTAGTGTAGGAGATTAAAAATTTTTAAAAGCCTTTGGCATCCTCTTTAACCCATCTTTTAAAAAAAATACTTTATTTATTTAAAAGAGAGAGAGTGAGCACAAGCAGGGGGAGTGGCAGACAGAGGGAGAGGGAGAAGCAGGCTTCCCGCTGAGCAGGGAGCCCGATGCGGGGCTCAATCCCAGGACCCCGGGATCATGACCTGAGCCGAAGGCAGACGCTTAACCGACGAAGCCACCCAGGCGCCCATCTTTAATGAGGTCCCAGATGTCTCAACTGGGCCACAAGCCCAAGCACATCTAACTGCATCTGTGAGGACATGGAGCCCCCCCTCCCTCCACCAGAAGGCCATCCTGGGAGCTCCGTTTAGCAGCTGAGGCAAATAATTGTTGCACACGAACCTGGTGGTTAGAGTGGTAAGGAAAGAGGAGAAGAGATTCCTAAAACAACGCCCAGATTTATCTCAACTTTCACATTTGTACTGGGAAAAATACACCCAAAATATAACCAATGGGAGTAGCTCATTCCTTCAATGTTCCAAGTTTTCAGGCTGCTAGGCAAGAGCTTCACAGTTTGGGCAACTTTGAAGAAAATGTCCTCCCCCAGTGAGGGAGGGAGAGGGGGAGGAATGAGGGAGGGGAAGGGAGGAAGGGGAAGAGAGGAAAGAGGAGGAGGAAGGAGGAAGGAGGGAGGAGGAGGGAGGAGGAGGCCCACAGAAAGATCTGGAGGATTGCAACAGAGCTGGGAGTCTCAAGAGAACACAGTGAAAACAAATCACAACTTTGCTGCTTCAGAGATGTCAACCAAATTATGGAATAAAAATTTGTTGAGAAGAACACGACTGATACGTGTATACAGTTTATGCACTACCCCGGCTCAGACGTAAGGAAATCGGATCCCAAAAAGAGGGGGCATCCATCACCCGTCCCTGTGCCAGGCAAAAGGGTAAGGGAGCCTGGTTCGAATTCCAAGCCAAACATCAAACCCTTAGACTATAGTGACAGGGTAACAGTGAAAACTGAGCTATTTGTATGCAAAATTCATCTAAAAGTTAGAAGTTAGCACTGCAAAGATCCCGGCTATCGGCACAGCATTCACAGTAGTAACACTTAGGGAGTGCTTCCCATGGGCGGGCCCCTGTCCTCTTGCTAGTGGGTGGAACCCACACTGCAACCCCAAGTGCAGGGTGCCACAGAGGAGGAGCTAAGGGGACCACACCAGTACGTGCAAGAGCCAAGGTTTGATTCCAGGCAGCCTGACTCCGGGACCCATTGTTTCTTTATATTTATGTCCGCTTTGCTTATATCAAGCACTAGCATTTACTGGGCCCTTAGTATGTTCCAGGCACTGTCCTACGCGGTGTACAGGTATTAACTCATTTAATTCTCATTGTTATGTGATAGTCTCCTCATCCTTTGTTTGCTGGTTTACTTGCTTTTGAAATAAAAAACCCGAGGCACAGAGAAGAGATCTAAATTTGCCCCAGATCTCAGAGTATGTGGTAGAGCCAGGGTTCAGAATTATGTAGCCCGGTTCTGGGACTCCTGCTCCTGGTGGGCCCATAACTGCCTAAGAAACACACACGTCAGAGTTGAGGGAAAGCATTCACTGAGATCTTAAAAGCATTAAAGAACCCCGCTGCCTGAAATCTGATCAAGGTCATGGGTGGGGAAAATTTCCATCTGGCTGCCCACACGAGGGACAGAAGAATCATGGGAACAGATGAAAAACATACCCGTTGGTGTTTTTGCCTCATGAGCTAGGGCCCAGTTTAACAAACATGGCTTTGCCCTTTGTGCCACCCTCTTGGCACAGGTGGGATGGTTCTCCACCCAGGTCAGGCCCCCCACCCCCCGAACTCTGTTTTCTCAAAAAGATAGCCCTATCTATGTAATTTCCCAAGTATGCTTATCCTCCCCAACTAGCCCCACACGTAACTGGCACTCTAGCCTTCATCAGTGAACCCAAGGTCAGCCTAACTGCCAGCCTACTCCAACCCAGAACCCCACTGGAGGGAGTCACATTGGTGGGAAGATATACTTACACTGGGTTCGATTCTTGCATTTGGACAGACCACCAGAAAGTCAAATACCCAGGCTATGTCATCCTCCTCCCTTGCAGAATTTCTTCCCTTGAGTTGCATTTAGATATTTTGCTGTTGACATTTAGTAAAAATCTTTTGTGAAGCAGTTAAATGAAACTCTCACCAAAGGCAAGAATATGATGATATTGTCCAGTGTATCACCCAGCACCCATAGGAAACACCCCATAAAAAAACTTCCCTTTTTTTTTTTTAAGCTCAAAAAAATTTTACTTATCGCAGTGCGCCCAGCGGTCCTGTAGATCTGTCTCTTGCTTCAGCAGCGTTTGGACAGAACAGACCCAGGGATGCCCCTTCTACCAGCCAACCACCACCCTCCAACCTTTTTTCCAGTCGCAACCTTGGGAGCCATCTTCTTGGCCACCCGCTGCCTCCGGGACCAGCCAACACCCAATTTTGAGCTTAGCTCCTCATCACCAATCAACCGCGAACTCCCAGATTTGCCAGAACTATTCCACGGAGGGGGACGGCGCTGTCAACCGCTTGGTCAACATGCATCTGCGGGCCTCCTACACCTACCTCTCTCTGGGCTTCTATTTCGACCGTGACGATGTGGCTCTGGAAGGTGTGGGCCACTTCTTCCTTGAGCCGGCTGAGGAGAAGCTCGAGGGTGCCCAGTGTCTCTTGAAGATGCAAAACGAGTGCGGCGGCCGCGCCCTCTTCCAGGATGTGCAGAAGCTGTCCCAAAATGAGGGGGGGAATCCCTCGTCCCAAGATGAGGGGGCTCTTCTCCAGAACCAGGGAGCTGGAAGCCACCAGGGTCCCTGAGAAGAACCTGTCCCTGCGCTCAGGGGCTGCATGCCTGGGTTCTGCCAGCGCAGACCCCCAGCTCCCTGACTTCCCGGAGAGCCACTTCCTGAAGGAGGAGGTGAAACTCAACAAGAAGATGGGCAACCGCCTGACTCAGCTGCCCAGGTTGGGCTGGGCGAGTAGCTCTTCGAAAGGCTCACCCTCAAGCGCCACTAGGAGCCTCCAGAGCCCGGCGGCCTTTGGAGGGGCTCTCCTGGGACCCCCCTGGTGCCAAGGCTTGTACCTGAGTCTCTTCCTACAGCCACGAGGCAGCTTTTCAACCACCCTGGAGCCCTCTCCCAAGCCGTGGACCAAATGAAAACAAAGCTTTTTGCAGGGGGGAAAAAAAAAGTTTTACCTATCTTGAGGAAATAGTATGCTTTGTCATTTCTGAGCATGAAAATTATGTCCTAATAGTCCATCTCTTTTTCTATCTCCCTCTCACTTTTTAAAGCTTCTAGGAAGCTCAGAGTCAAACTTGAAATTGAAGGTATGGGCCTTTTTAGTCTATAGGAGGGACTGCAAAACTTTTGTAATCTCACCATCTCCTTGGGGGAAAATTTTAAGGACAACTCCCTGGTAGATGTCTATTTATTTCCTTATTTATAAATTATATGCATGTACCTGATTATATATTATTACCTGATTTTTCAAAAATGTTTTACATTACCTGATATTTTAAAGCACAATACACACAGAGGCCAAAGTTCATTGTTAATGCCTAAGGATATAAATCTATATTTCAAAGTGCCTTCTAATGATTTCAAAATTGTTTTAGCCTCTTCTTTCAGACCTAACTAGATTGGACTGTCATTATATTCATGCTTAATGAGGCTGACAAAGAGCGTGGCCAGGCAGCATGAGAAGCATCAGCTTGGCCATTTTCTTCTTGGCTTGAAGATGATACCAGTCGGGCAGCCCAACCCAGCAGTTTCTTTGCAGGAATATTTTTTAAGTTACTCTCCTCCTTCGCTGAGGACGTACTTAAACACAGGTAACAGAAACCAGAATCCACATGACTGGATGCACATGCGCCGCACGATGCCACAGCCTTCTAGAAGCAACCCAGTCAGCGAGGAGGCTCTGCAGCCTCTGGGTGTGGGACATGTGCCCAGAGCGTGCCTCAGGACACCTTCCGGAAGTGCCGAGGGCAGGCCGAGGGCCGCACGTGACATGCGCACGCTAGATATTACTAAATCATAATGCCTCTCATCTTAAGATGAAAAATGTCTCTAACTGAACATTCTAATGTGTGTTCTTCCAGTCCCGCAATTGATCTGATGCACACCCCTCTGGAACCGGGTCCATCTCTCCCCTCCATCCCATTTTACCTTATCCTGGTCCTGACCTCCTACTCATGTGTTTTCCCCACAGTCACTCTATTTTTATTTCTACTAACCATTATTTCTGGCCTGGGTCCTCCTTAAGTCCTTTATGGAACTTGCATGTACATTCCTACATGTCGTGAACAGGATGGCTTATAAGAAACTGTACAAGAATGCTCTTTCTCAATGTCCATACTACTACTTTAGCTAATCATACATTTGGGGATCTGTAGATATGGGAATAACCTTTGGATTATTCCATATACCTATGTCTCTAAA
This sequence comes from Mirounga leonina, assembly GCF_011800145.1. NCBI lineage: Eukaryota > Metazoa > Chordata > Mammalia > Carnivora > Phocidae > Mirounga > Mirounga leonina. Next base: position 57,462,527 of record NW_023270377.1, on the reverse strand, counting down.
TATTTCAAGGTCATGGTCAGCTGACATTGACTAGCAACTGAAATGGAAATACTTAGACTTTGACAAGACATTAAGTATCTACCAAATCAGAATTAGCTTTAATGACAGAAACCCTCAGGAAAGAATGACTTTATTTTTTTTTAAAGATTTCATTTATTTGAGAAAGAGAGAGAGTACAAGCGGGGGGGGGGGGGGGGGAGGCAGAAGCAGATCCCCTGCCCCCCGCGGAGCAGGGAGCCCGATGCGGGACTCGATCCCAGGACCCTGGGATCATGACCTGAGCCAAAGGCAGACAGCTTACCTGACTGAGCCAGCCAGGCGCCCCAGAAAACAGTGACTTTAAACACCAAGCTTGATTCTTTCATGAAAAAGAAGTGTTGAGGGAGGTTTTCTAGGGTTAGTCTTGCAGCTTCACAAAATTCTCTGGGACTCAGCCACCTTCAGTCACTCCCAGGAGTGGTCTTCGTGTCTGTGATCTGCAGCAGTGGCCGGAGCTCCAGGCTGTTCTCCAGGCCAACAACCCAGACTGGTGCGGAGGGGTGACATCCCTTAGGCGCACAGAGCACAGGGCTCCACACCACTCCCCCTCGCACCGCCTCGCCCAGGTAGAGTGAATGGGTATCGTAGGCATTAAAAGTCTGGGAGAATGGAGACTGGGAGAACAATAAGCAGCCTCTGCCACATCCGCTTGAAAATCTGTGATTTTAGCAAAGCAGGATTTGGTATTAGAATTGCATTCTGGAGAATTCTCATTCTAGACCATCAACTTGTAACTAATTCTGATCTTTTTTTTTTTTTTCCATTCAAAGACCCATTATCAATTACCACTCAGAGGTAGTTAAAGTAAGAATTATCCCAGGAATACATTGTCCTTTGTAGAAGCCCTGGAAAATATCTCTGTGAATGCATAGTTAATACAGTCCGACCGAAAGGCAAACATTTTCTGCCTAATAGAAACCACAATAGGGATCTTCCTAAGACACGGTTGTACATCAGGTTTTGCAAACCTGATCCTCCTTCAAATGCATTTGGGAAGTTAACTATTTAATGCAACTTGCAGTGAATTTGGATGGGGGAGACTTCCATCTTATAATGTGAATAATCTGCCTCCGGATTTGAAAGGTTCACTTATCAGACTTTCCTGAGTTAACGCAAGCTCGCTGGTGATGGTGGCAGATTAAAACAGGCCTCTGAAACAACCCCCACATGCAAATGTCATCACGGGCGTCGGCTCCTTCTGGAAGTCTCAGCCACCACCTTGTGACTCAGAGAGAGACGCTGGTCACTGGGATTTCGCTGCTTTTCCATGGAACTGACTTCAACAGCCAGAGATACGGGCAGATGCTGAGTGAGTCTTCTGTTGCTGAACACAAGTCAGAGACAGAATTCATTATGCAACAACACACATTTCTCATCTTTCAGATGCCAAATGTTCAAAGTATAAAAATACCTCCATGGGTCACTCACCAGAAAAACACAGGCAGTGTTCCATTTATGAGCTCACACTGTGTCAGTGACATCACACTTGACCAGGAGGGCCCATGGGCTTTCTAACGAATCAACGAGAAACCCTGAAATAGATAGGTTCTCCTTTCCTGGGCCTCACTGCCCCCATCGAACCTGGGGTGCTTGCTTGCTTGAGTGTACAGAAGAAGTCCAGGAATCTCGATAGTTCCGTTGAGCTGAAGGGTAAAATATTCTGGGGACGGGGGTTGAATTTAACTGTGGCTTATGAGTAATGAAATTGCCACAGCAAAAGGTGTGGTTTCCAGAAAGCTGTGACACCGCATGAACCCATTCACTCATGCACCAGCATTACCTCCAAATGCATGATGGCGGCGGGGGGGGGGGGGGGGGGGGAGAGGAAATCTCTTCCTCTGTTTTATGTTTTTGCCCCTCTCTGAATTTTAAGTGAAAAGGGAAAAATATAAAATCAGGAGCCTGCCTATCCCCTGAGACCTTTAAATTTAAGCTGGACCAAGCACTACCCGTGTATCACAGGCAACAATTTCACCCTGGCAGGGAAGTGGACTAAGTGACTTAATGGGTATTTTCCATCTCTAATTTCCATGATTAAAAGAAAGAGGTTGAGAGGGGTACATGTGGAGCCTATTGTGAGTTTGCCAATGAATCCTAATTTAGATCAAAGAGAGTCTATGTGACACTGAACCATAAACACCCTAGTGTGCGTTACTTCAAGGAAGTTGTTAGTGTGTCCCCGATGGCTATTATGTGATATAGTTGCACTCTAGAGCCTGCACCCTTTAATTACTAATATAGAAGAAAATCCCATATGAGCGGGAGGAATGTAAATGAGACCTCTGCTCTTTTGAACATTTTATGCATTTGCCAAATTAAAATTTGCTGTGGACTTGGGTTTTCCCTGATGGCTGTTGGTAGTGATCATTTGGCTCATGGGATTAAATCCGAATTTCCAAAAACTATTTCTGATCAGTGTGCACATTTCAGATCTTTATGTATGCTTTGCACTGAGACATGGATCATCAGAACCAGATTGGGAACAATTTCTTTGAAGTTTTCAAAGGTAGGGAAGAAATCCTCTTTCGTTCTCATCTTTCCTCAAGCCAAGCGTTGCTCAGCACAGGTGGAGGGGTATAACTGAGAGAGGGGCCTGTGGAAGCCAGAGTCTCAGGATCACCCCACACTCGTGCACTAACCCCAACATGGGCCCGTAGCTCCTGTGTAGAGAGGATCGTGCTCTAGGGACACAGTCTGATCATTGCCACGACCACCCTTGCTGACGTGGGGTTTGCTCACACCAAGATTTCAAGATGAATACGACCACAAATGTGAACTTGAGCAGCACGATTTTAATGGCATTTCCTTCTCTAGGATTCTTCTACCCTTAGCCTCTATGCCCAAAAAGAGGATTGATGACAACTTTGCACTTAAATTAAGAGCTGAGTGTAGGCCCCGGCCTTGTACAAAAGCAAAGATGCTCATTAGGCAGAATGACCACTGGAGATATTAACCATTCAGGAGATTTGCCATGCCCAACACTGCATCTTGTTCACAAAGCAAACTCCTTCTTTGCCATCTGTCTCATGCTACAAAGAGATAATAATAATAAAATCATTGCTTAATGGGTAAACTAAGTAGAGGATAATTCTCTGGTAGATCATATCGGCGTTCTTCTCCGAAGGATGCCATATTCTCAATGAGGCAGAGAACACAGGGGAGAGTGCGTGATCCTGCACAAACGGGATGCCTAAAATCAAAAACCAATGCAGCATATGTCAGTATTTAAAGCCCCATCAAAGAAACATCCAACTTTTCAGCTGTAACCCAAATACAAATTTTCCTTACCCTGTCAATTAGCAGATTACAAAACTCCTGTAGCAGGAAGACCTTTCTGCCAGCAAAGCCGTAGTGTTTGGAATGGGTCCAGGTCAGACAGATGGCGTGGAAAAGGGGTGAAATGAGACGTTCCCGATCGGCAGAGTCAACTGTTCTTCCATGCGACAAACGTAACCTTCGGAGGGCGGAGCGGCAAGGTGAAGAGCTTCTCCCACACAGCTGGAGAAGCATACATGTGGCTGGAACCACCCAAGTAGTCAGTGACAAGCACAACAACGGGCTGGCATAAGGGAAGCATTTAGAGAAAAAAAATATGCAAAATAGTAAATAAATGGAAACCTTATTCTCTGACACCTAGAAAGACCACCCCCCCATTGTAAGCCAATGGACGGAAAAAGCAAAACTGTATCTTCTCCAAGACGTGATTGTTAAATTAGGATGAGAAAGCGTTCTTGCTGTCTTTGGAATGCTGACTATACTATAAACAATCAGATGATGTAACCAGGAGGGGAGGACAAAGGATATTTGATATATTGTTATTAAATGCCATCTGTACATGTCACAGTCGATTTGCAAAACCGGGTCCCTTACAAACAGCACCTATGAGCTGCACAGAAAGGCTTGGTTCAGAAGTTGATGCCTAATGAAGTGATTATGCATAGTAGTAACAGTAATAGCCCACTGAATTTCAGAAGTGAGTTCTAAAATGTAAACACTCATTGATGATTTGTTTTAGAAATTTAAGAATTTAAATTCCCTTTCATTAAGATCAAAGAAGCAAAGCTACTTCATTAAATATTTTTAGGCCAGTAAAAGTGTCTCTGTCACTGTCTCTTTAATAACAACCGGCCATTTTAAGCACATCAGTGCCCCTAAGCCTTGAAACAACCCTGCAGATTGGAAAGATTCTCATCGATTCAGAGGTAAGAAATTAAAGATCCAAGAAAGGAACCTGGTCACCCCCTGGCAGGAGTCGGAAGAGCTGCTATTCCAATACCTGGGGTCTGGCTCAAAAGCCTGTGTTTCCACTCTTCTACGGTGCTCCCCAAGGAGGGAGTGAGTACTCGTTGCAAGTTCCAAGTCAAACTTTTGTCTGCAAATGGAGAAGTACCAGGTGATGATGTGCAGATGAGCTGGCCCAATGCAAAAGAGCCGGTTGGATGTATGTTCCTAATTTTGATTTCAGCTAGTTCTAGAGCTTTGCTAGAAATCACTTCCCCATGAAGTGATTTGTGCCCAAACACAAGCTGGAGTCTTACTTTTAGGCAGTTCTTCCTGAAGGTGTTCCTGCATGACCAGGAACCTGGTTCCACCCTGACACCAGTCTTCTGCCAAGAGACAGAGAGAGGCAACACATATAAGGTGGTCGTGGTACTTTTGATGCTCACAGTGCCTTCCCTCCACCAAATCCTGATTCTTTTCCTTCCGCTATTTTTGCCCACTAACTTATAGAGGCTCAGGTCTTTATGTTGCAATAGCGTAGATTGGAAAACACTGAGGTCATTATCCTGAGGATGCTGGGCTAAATTCTTTTCAGCTGCATTAGTAAGAGCAGACTCTGTCTTCATACAGAGGCTGGGTTTTCTTTGACATGAACTTGTTGGAACAAAGTGGGAGAAAACTCACATGTCATGCTCTGTCTACGATCGCCACTGATTAGAGGGAATATAGACCTGGCAATGCATTGGATGCTATAGAGATTTCAGAACCAAAGCAAGGTCAACCTACCAAGCCTGGCGTGAAATTTTATGACTAGCACCACTGTTTTACTTCAGAACAACTATAAGAAAGATGATCCAATGATCAACAACAAGCAAACAACAAGCAACTTGGTCATCAGTTTAAAGTTTTCAACCCAGGTCCCTGCCCTATATCCACACCCGGCGAAGAGAAGGAGGGAAAAAAGCATAACAGCCTCATAGAAGTAACAATTGCCTATTTTAATGTTGGCAATGTACAAATGACAATTATGTTGTTAATTGATAGTTATTTCAATGAGTTGTCATCCATGTAGATTGTTCAGATTAGCAATGTTGTTTTTGCATTGTGATTAAGCCCCTGGGTAGCTGCATAAAAGCTGTTGTATTCTATGGTAGACACATTCTAACAACTCAGAAGAGAAAAAGGGCCAAGCCCCTTTAAAGAGACAGTTGAGTTTTAGAGAGAGGCTGGGAGATCTAAAGCCTTGTTAAAATGTGATTTTTAACAGCATGCTACATTAATGAAGTGCAATATTTCATTCAAGAAGTTTCTGTGCAAATGAAGTATTAATAAGACAAAAGGCAGTAAAAGAGGGAGCAGCCTGGTTACCAAGCACACCAAAGAAAATATTAGCACTGCCTAGAACGGGGCTAACAGAGCCCCACGTTTGTCTCTGGAACACTCTCTCTCTCTCAAACTCAAGACAGGCACTGGTTTCTTTTCAGAGCTGGACACCAGAGCAAGCAAAACCCAAAGAGGCCTGGCCTGAAGGAAAGATTTAGAACAAATTCAAGCCCAAGACTAAAGAGCGATCATTAACTCTGTATCTTTAAAAAAACAAAACAAAACAAACAAAAAACTCTCCATCTTACTTAAAAGTTTCCTGTGGCTTTCCAATTTTGCCAAGACAGATTGAATTTTGAAGTTTTTCCACTGTCTAGAAGCTTTAAGTTATAGCTGTTGATCAGGAATATAAAAAAGTGATCTCCAAATCTGCAGGCAGCAATTCAAGAGGGCTCGACTGGCCCCTCCGATCTCACTGGGCGTCCTAGTGGCAGTTGCTCAAACCTTGGGTAGAGTAACCTGTTGGAAGCAAGCAGAATCTCGAGGCCATGCCATGGAATTTCTGCATGAAATTGGACAAAAACCATCATGTTAATCAAGTTTCTCTTTATTTCTTCTTAAATTAGGTCAAGCCAACAAGCCTGGCAGTAATTCTTATTAAATTGGAGCAATATTCCTGTTCGTATCAATCCTACATAATTTAAAAAAAAAAAAAAACCCTCACCTTTTGGCAGTCATTTGCATCGTTGCAGTATACCTAGCTTCACTCCCCCACCCCTGGCACCTCCCAACATTGACATTGCTGCACTGTTCTACCACTTGATGGAGCGCGGACATCTGTGGTTTGAACCTTCACATAACTATTTCCCTACCTTCCGATAGGGACTCTAATTTTCTGAAAACCACCCCTAATCTACACTCATCCTCATGGTTTAAGAGGGACAGTCATCCCCTCCCAGGCTCAGGAGCGGGCATGTATCTCAGGCCTGACTCGTCAGGTTGTTGCATTCCTCTGGCCACAGTAAGTGGGTCAAGGATGAGCACAGAACCTAGCCTGATAAGAATCCACCTTGGAACTTTTTCTGGAACTCCTAGGAAAGAGAAAGAAGCAATTTGGTGACAACTTTATATTTAGGTAAATATATTGTAGATAATGAGAGCCAGGTTTCTCACTGTCAGAGAAAAATATTAAAAGCCAGGAAAGAAGGGAGGCTAAGTGAACCCCAAGATTTTGGGTTGAAATTGGAGATACTAGTAGAAATTTGTGGTTTTTAAATATGTACCCAAAGAGGTGGATGGATTTTTGATATGCTCAGAAATAAATATATGTGTGTGTATGCATGAGTTAGCGTATATCTTAGCTTGGTCTTCTGAGACAATACCCCAGGGGTGATACACACACCTAAGGACCCAGATCTTGGGTTCCAAATACCGTTCTCCAATAAAAGGAACCAGGGCTTCTTGGAGACATGATCGATTCCAGGACTACGATAGAAAAAACAAAATATGAGTCTGTAGCATCTCAAGGTGCCCGAAAGTAGGGAAGGGCTCCGAAATAATGACGGAGGCATATCAAAGGACACGAAAGGGTTTCCAATAGCCAAAGAGGAACAATTTGAATGACAAAATAAATAATGACAGTATTGGATTATAATAAGTGTCCCTGAGTCCATAATGATACCAATAAATAATTGAATAAATAAGTCAATGGAGGAGAACAGACAGCTCTTTTTATAGAAAAATTCCAACCAATAAATATAGATGGAAGGAAGCAACTAGGAAATTACTATTAGAATAATATAGTAATACTCGTTGCAGGCAAGATCAACCAATGATTTCTAAAATTAGTGGGCAAAAGTTTGAGGAAAAATAAGGTATTTGTATGGTCTTAAAGTATCTCCTCCAAGATTTTTATTAGTTACAAAGATATTGTGAATTTTTCATTGGAGAAATGTAGCTGACACCATGTTAGATTAACATTGCCATTATCATGACATCCTGACATCAAGTACCCCAAATACGATGGACTGGGAAGGGTCTATCATTGCTGAGATATTCTTTTTTTTTTAATTTTATTTATTTATCTGACAGAGAGAGACACAGCGAGAGAGGGAACACAAGGAAGGGGAGTGGGAGAGGGAGAAGCAGGCTTCCCTCCCAGCAGGGAGCCCGATGCGGGGCTCGATCCCAGGACCCTGGAACCATGACCTGAGCCGAAGGCAGATGCTTAACAACAGGGCCACCCAGGTGCCCCTGTTTCTGAGATATTCTTAACACAAATGCACCATCTCAGTCTAATCGTGAGAAAACATCACCCAGACTCAAGTGGAGTGATATTTTGCAAAATAACTGATCAGTACTCTTTAAAAAGTATCAGTGTCATGAGAGACAAAAATGGTTGAGGAGCTGTCCCAGAATGGAGGAGACTAAGGAGATGGGACATCTAAATAAGATGTGAGAACCTCAATTGGATGCTGAAGCAGATTTTCATGGAAAATCTGGCAAAACTCCAAGTCTTTATATTGTAGCAGTGTTCTTAGTTTCAATCACTGTACTTTTGTCACATAAGAAGTTAGCATTAGTGGAAGCTGGATGAAGGGTATTCAAGAACTTTCTGAACGATTTTCGAAACTCCTCCACAAGTTAAAATCATTTCAAAATAGATTTTGTACAGCATGGGGACTATCGTTAACGACACTGTATGGCATACTTGCATTTTGCTAAGAAAATAGATCTTAAAAGGTCTCATCACTAGAAAAAGACATTTGTAACTATCAATAGTAACAGATGTTAACGAGACTTAACGTGATGGTCATTGAACAATATATACAAATATCAAATCATTATGTTGTACACCTGAAATGAATATATGTCAATTATATCTCAGTTAAATTTTTCAAGACTTAAAATAATTTTTAAAAAGTTTTAAACAGTTTTGTTTTTTTTTTAATATAGAGTGTCAATGTCAAGGGTTGTTGAAGATTACTGGGCAATGGGGCAGGAGGAAAGAGAGGCCAAGGCCTGGAGATATGAGCTCCTGGACCAAACCATGACTGAAGCTAATTTACTCCAAGACTTTTTGGTTGTTCCTGGACAAGCGTGCAAATAAATTTACTCTACCAAACAGTACATTTAAATAAGTATAGCAAATGTCCAGGCCATTGAGAAGAAAGAAGAAAAGTGCAGAGCAAGGAGAACGGCCAAATGTTAAAATAGTGTCATTAGTATTTAAAAAAAAAAAAACTTGAAATGTTTGTAAATATGTTTCTCCAGTTTGCCCCACACTTCCGAATACCACTTCAGGTTATCAGCTGAATTCATGTATTGTCTAGGGATACTACCTACTAGGGTGCCTGAGAAAGGCAAGAAAACTCAACCCTAAAACATCTTCCAGTTGGTCATGCCATAGTTCATGAAATTCACTGCATCCATCTCCTTTGCGGCTAAGGCCCTGAAGATCTCTACTAAAATGTAAATCCTGTGGCCCAATCTATAAAGACTCATCCAGGTTCCATCTGGAAGAGTAATATATTATCAACCATTAGCAACTTAGCCCCAATTTATGAACCAGATTAAGCTCGGCCCCTTCAGAGGACCTCGGAGGAATGGGGCAGAGGATGTGTAATTTGTAATAAAGGAGCCAAGCGGGGGGAAGAATCTGAAGTGCAAGAGGGGACATCTAGATAATGTGCTGAGACATTGGGGGTCCAGCTTGAAGGTCCCAGGTGGAGAGAAGAGGGAGGAGCAGAGAGAAAAGGAATAGGAAAGAGGAATGGTGCAGTGCCGGAAACAAACCTGCCCAGGATTCCTGTCGGCAGCCACATTCGCAGTACTAACATAAGCATTGTTTAAGGGGTATGTTAGATTACAGCCGCCAAGTACAGTTGTGCTGGTTGTTCCCAGACAAGGGCACAAGTAGGGACTGAAACCCAGCCCAAGCGGCTCTTGCCAAGCCATGAGTCCAGGAGGGGGCTGCATCTGCCAACAGGGACGCCTTGCTGCAATTGATACAAATATTTTGCAGGGGCAGCCTTGCATCAAAATAATTTTCAAGCCTTTTTAATGGAGGGACAAGAGCGTGTTGAGACTTTCTGGTGGCCCCATCTGCTTCCACTTTGGGGAATGGGACAAAAGATCTTCTTGCCTTCCACATCAACGGGGCTCCCAAGCCACTGTCACCCAGTTACCCTCCTAATGCTCAGGCTTGTTTGGGAGGTGACAGAAGGCAGAACAGGGGCTGTAGTACCGGAAAGAACGTTGCAGCAGTTATCAAATTATTTTCAGTGACAGAGCTGCTGGAGAAGTCTGTGCCGGAAACGTTTCGTATGCGATCTAGGCTTTGGGGCGCTTAGAGGAGAGGGACAATGGTGAAAAGCTTCCCTTCTACTAGTAGCCTCAACAAAAATCAAAAATTAAACAACTTTATCCTCTTTTTTTCTTTTCCTGCCACATTTTTTACTGCAAAAAAACACTAGTCAAAGTTAGGGAAAATGCCGTGCCCTGTGGGTTCCTTCTCCCTCTTGCTTTCAGGACAGTGTTAATTCGCAGGGCTGCTTCTAATATATTTTGACAGGGAGAAAGTGGCAAATTAGCTCATTATCTCTTTAGAGCTGAGCAGAGAGGCTCAGAGAAAACCCCACCTGGCCTTAGAATATCTTTTTTTTTTTTTTAAGATTTTTATTTATTAGAGAGAGAGTGGGGGGGGCAGAGCAGACAGGAATGGAGAGAGAGAGAGACAATCTCAAATAGACTCTGTGCTGAGCACAGAGCCCAACCCAGGGCTCGATCTCACGACCCTGATATCAGGACCTGAGCCAAAACCAAGAGTCAGATGCTTCAGCAACTGAGCCACCCAGGTGCCCCTGGTCTTAGAGTATCTTTTTTTTTTTTTTTTAAGATTTTATTTGTTTATTTGACAGAGAGAGACACAGCAAAAGAGAGAGCACAAGCAGGGGGGAGCGGGAGAGGGAGAAGCAGGCTTCCCGCTGAGCAGGGAGCCCGATGCGGGGCTCGATCCCAGGACCCTGGGATCATGACCTGAGCCAAAGGCAGACGCTTAACGACTGAGCCACCCAGGCGCCCCCCAAATTTTATTTATTTATTAGAGAGAGACATAGCGAGAGAGGGAACACAAGCAGGGGGAATGGGAGAGGGAGAAGCAGGCTTCCCGCCAAGCAGGGAGCCCGACGCGGGGCTCGATCCCAGGACCCTGGGACCATGACCTGAGCCAAAGGCAGACGCTTAATGACTGAGCCACCCAGGCGCCCCAGCCTTAGAGTAACTTAGCTCATGAGGATAACCAGCAAATGCTCATTTTTGTTTTGCCCAAACTCTGCTGCTTTTTCTCTGGCCAGTAGTTGAAGCCCAAGGGTGATCTGCTGTCCCGCCAGGATTGCGGTTGCTTCTGTAGCACGTCACTCCCCTTTGGTGAGCCCATATGAGAGCCCAAGTTCCAGTTGAGGCGATCACCATTGGCATTCTCTTCCACGGTTTTTCCTTTCCATATTCCTAATCAGGACATAATGCAGATGCTGAAGATAGAGGAGGCAACCACCAAAGAGCTTTTCATCTGAGGCACCATCTGCCCTGAAGCTCTTCCTCCCAAGAGTCTGCTGCTGCCCAAAATATTTGCATCGGGCTAAGTTCGCGCTAAATGCAAGCATGTTGCATGGAGGGACAGCATGTTAATAGCCTTTCCTCGATCACAGATCCATTTTTTTACTGACTGCCTTAATCAAGTCTTCTGCTGAGCCCTGAGGAAACAGTGATGACCAAGACAGACACAGGGAGTGTCCCGTCCTATTCGCCCTTCGTATCTATCCAGCCCCTTTTCACCTCCAGCTTTTGTCACTCCGCTGGGAAACCTTCCCTAAGCCCTGATCCTGGTTTCAATGACCCCCTCCTAGTCTCCCATAACATTCTGTGCACCGTATGGCACTAACACTCAAAGGGAACTCCCAGTTCCCAGGATTTCAAATAGGGGCAAAGGTCAGTTTACATCTCAAAATCTCCTTTCATTTTCATTTCAGTTGTAAAGGAACACATAAAATAACTCTTAAAACGTCATCCCTAAGTGCTCCTCAAAGGAGGGAAAAATTGATATTCATGACCCAAAATCTGGAAAAAATAAAGTCTATATTGCTCATAACGGCAAATGTGGTTGTGGGTCATGAATCTGGTCTAAATCACTAAAATCCATAAAAATAGTTACAACTTGTTCATAAAACACCTCTTGCGAGACTTTCCAGAAGAAACTTTAGAAGTAATGAAAGATCAGGTAATGGGGAGTGCTGATTAACTCCAGCAAAGCCCTGAGAGGCTCTGCTTTGTTATCTTCATTAGGTGCACCATGAACACCTGCTCCCATGGACAAGTGCCTTCTTCATCCAAGTTTCCAAGAATCAGTGGGCAAAGAGCCAGAGTTCTTCCTGCAGGAGACTTCTAGCCTAGATTTTATTTTTGAGTTGAGCAAGGTACCTTCTCATGTCTTCCTCCACATTCCTGGGACATCAGAATGATTTTGGTAAATAGATCCTATAGTTGAGAAGACTGTTAAGGTCCCAGGTCCCACATTCAAAATTTGAAATTGAAACCAGACCTATAATTCATAGTGAAAGATGGAAAACCAAAGGAAAACTAGAGAAGAGAAAAAAATCTCAGACAAGCTAAGAAAACCTTTTAATGTCTAGTTTCTCTCATAAAATTGGGAGTCTTGGGGAAATTCACAGAATCTTGGATTCAGAAAGCCTTTTTACTCTTTCTCCTCTTTGCATTTTTTTAAATCCATGATAGTCTTGGCCCATTTCTTCAGGTTTTCCAGACCCATCAGCCATTCTGTATTACCATGGTGTTTATTATAATCCTGAGCTCTTGACAAAAGTAGAGGCAATTTTCCATCACAGTGAAACATTTGCTAAGTACTGACAAATACAATTTGCACATCTCCAAATGGAGCTAATTTTGACATGATAAAATAAAATAAGATTACTGAGTATCTAGGCTTCATAATGACCCATTTGACTTCACAAAATAATTCAAAGGGAAGTAGAGAGAATCCACCAATTACTAACTGTCAAAAACATATTAAGAGGCATTATGGCAAGTGTAAAGTTATTAGGTTCATCTATGGAAACTTCTATTCTCCCCCCAACCAGTCTTCTGTTCAATATTGACTCTTGACAGTATCCTTTAATGCCTAAGAACTGCTTTAATAATCTTGAAACAGGAAAAAATAATTAGCATATATTTGTAACAAAAGGTGTATAGACATTGATGCTGTAATTATATATCATAATAGAGGATATAATTCAATGTACTAAAAGACAGCTTGCCTGAAAACACGTAGGAGATGATTTGGGGATGTGTGCAGGGAGAGCAATTTGGTAGTTGGAAAATAATTTAGGCAGCAAGCAATGTGGTCTGCTTACCCAAACCACAGAGCAGATGTAATTAAAAGGGGGAATGGAAAATATTGTGGGTTTGCCTAAAAAAATTGGGTAGGGACTTTTTCTGACTATAATCTTCTCTTGTTACAAATGTCAGCATAAGGAAGTATTGATGCAAAGAACATGAAACAATGGCAGATCTGTCCAGGCTCTTCCTCTTAACCACCTGGTATGCAGACAAGTAGCGAGAAAGAGGTAAGTCTAGATGGTAAGGCTGGTAAATGTAGATACTTCATCCCCTTTGATTAAAACCCTGTACTAGTCCCCTTTAGTCTTTAGCTGAATTAATATGCAAGAAAAAAGAAGCAAAAAGAAGGGAAATAAAGAAACATGAGGTTAACATAAAAAGAGAAAGCCATGTTCAAACGAAACATGGCTATCCTCTCTCTTGTGCTACCACCAGGCTCCTGCAAACGTACCAGAGGGGCTCTATGAGAGAGTACCAGGGAGATCACCGTGCGCTCTATTATACTTTATCTATTTATACTTTATTCTTCTTGGAATTTCTTTCTTCAGAAAGTTCACATTTTACCTGAGACTTTCCAATAGCCCAATGTCTTGAAAAAAATAATTGGGTTAGAATAACTTGGTGGTATGTTACTATCTTCCACCAGTGCCACAGTCAAGACTAGAGGCAGGAGTTATTTTTCTTTTGTTGAAGTCAGGCTCCCCAAGGGGAGGCAGTGAGCTGGGGTGAGAGCATGCGGACCAACAGGACCCTGGTGCCAGGAGCCAGGGAGATGGGATGGGCTCCAGCTGAGGGAACCGGAGGGTGAGTTGATTACACAGATGTGCAGAGCAGTTCTTCCCTTTGAGTGCAGAATGACTACTGCCATCAATTCACTTCTCCCTGGGATGAAAATTGAGATTAATCCACTCTCCATCTTACTCAGTGGGTCCCATCTCCTCTGCAAGGCACACCCGTTCTTCCCAATGGGCATTTGATACCCTCCCATGGTGCAGCAAAGATGCAAGAGAAGCATCTCAGATGGAAGGAATAGATGCAGGGTCCACTTAATCATCAGGCGCAGTAGGCACAGTGCCTAGGTTCACAATACATCTAGGGGTCCATGCAAATGTTTTTAATTCATTTTAAAATCAGGTGAATAATGAATCCATGATTATGCTAAGTATATACCCCCCAAAATTGAAACAGGCATTCGAGTAAGGACTCATACGTGACCCTTCATAGCAGTACTAGTCACAAAATGGTTAAACCACCGGATGCCCACCAGTGGACGAATGGATAAACAAGAGGTGATATATCCATACAATGCAATATTATGCAGTCGTGAAAAGGAATGAAGTCCTGATAATGTTCCCTGGTAAACTTCCAAGACATTGTGTTAAGTGAAAGAAGCCAGACACAAGAGGAGACATACTGTACGACTCCACTTATCTGAAATATCCAGAAGAGAGAAATCCATGGAGACAGAAAGCAGATTGGTGGTTCTCAAAGGACTAGGTGAAGGGGGTTATGAAGAGTAAGTGCTTACTAGGTACAGGGTTACTTTTTCAGATAGGGTTTTGGAACTAGACAGAGGTGGTGGTTGCACAACATTGTGATTATATTAAATGTCACTGAATTGTACATTTTTAAATGGTTAATTTAAGTTATGTGAATTTTATCTCGATAGAAAAAAGAAATGAATCCAACCGGGATTATATTTATCTTTATACCAATGTTATCATAAGACATAATTTTTCAGAAAGTTTATGAAGGGGCCCATAAGGCAAAAGCGCCTAGAGCGCACCAGAGCCATCATGCGGCCTTGACAGAATCCGCAAGGCCAGAGGCAAGCCGGAAGGAGCCTGAGATATCTGAGAAAGTGAGAGAAGGCACGGCGGCTGGAGCACAGCAAATGAGGGACAGACTCACTGAGGAGGCTGGTGAAGTTGGCAGGGGACCAACCATGGCAAAGACTCAGGATGCTATTTGAAGTGCCAATAAAGAGTTTTAAGGAGACTGGTATTTTTTTAAAAAATCACTCTGGGCTACTGTTTTGGAGAGTGGACTAGTGAGGGATGCATGGCTCTGAAACACTCGAAATATCAACAGGCTCGATATGGGGGATGAGAAGGAGAGGACGGTCAAGGCTAGCTTTCACTTTTCTGGCATGAGCATTTAGATGCATATGAGGATGTCTATTCATTAAGATAGATACTGACGGTCCATAGTTAGGGGCAGACGTTCTGAAATGGAGTTTTGAACATATAAATTTTGAGGTACCTGTGAAACTTTCAACAGAGAAGACAAATGAAACTTCCAACAAAGAGTTCAATATCTTGGCAGCAATTCAAGTGAGGAACAGAGTAGCGATAGAAGACTTGGGTGCTGTCCTGTCTGGAGTAAAAGGAGATCACCAGAATGAATGAGATCATCCAGTAAGAGTGCAAAATGAGGAGAGAATTCAGCTCAGATCAGGTCTTGAGAAAACCCAACATTTAAGTGTCAGGTAGAAGAAGAAAAGCTAGCAAAGGAGAAGAGAAGTGGAAAGAGGTAGAAGGAAACTCAGGAGGGCCATGGATGTCAGGGCAAGAGACGGCTTCACAAAGGGGAGAATCACCAGCTGACCTCAACACTCTGGAGGTCAAGCAGGATGTGAATGTTTCAGTGTTATATGGTTATGACGTGGAGGTCAATATCAAGCTTTTCCAAAGCTTGTCAGTGGAGTGATGGGGCAGAAAGCAGACGAGAGTAAACCGAGAAGAGGAGGTGGAGAAAATGTTGACAGCCCTTCCAAGAAGCTGACTGCGAAGGTGTGCAGCAGTGATCGTGAGACAAGCCACACCCCGACTTCACTCACCCTCGCTGGCCATCTGGCAAGAGGGAAATGAAGGCAGCAGAGACTTTGCCCAAAACAAGGGAGTTAGCAACATGGTGCTGCTAATGTTTAGAGACCAGGGAAGAGCAGGATGAGGTCCTTCTGCAGCTGGGGGCCTGACTGTCCAGCAACTTGACAGGAGCCCCACTGCGATCCTGCTAATTTTGTGACTTGTTTGCCAAGGGACAGTGTTCTCCGCCCTTGCAGAGCAAAACCAAAGAGAAACTTAAGTTTGCAGCTTGCTTCCCAGCAGCTCTCAAGCTGTGGGGGGAAAGCCTCAAGGACACAGAAGGTATGATCACAATGGGTCGGAATCCAAAATGCCATCTTAGAATAAGATTAAGACTCTCTACAAGCAGCAAGTCATTGGCTCCTGTGAATGAGAGCAGAGGACAGCCAGTGCCAACGCTGAAGGCTGAGCCTGCCCCGCTATTCCCCTGCACACTCGTCTTCACCGTTCACCTCCTTCTTCCAAGCCTCTCCTCCCTGTGTCCTCATTCAAATTCTGGGACTGAAGAAATACCAACAACTGTCCCTTTATCCTTCGCCAACCGAAGAAGGACCAGCCCAGCAGAGAGGAGCCCAGATATTACAAGCCCCCTGGTTCTGGGTGGTGTTTACACCTACTGCTCCTGCCAATGTATGTCATCAAATAATGATTTTATGCGTAGAATATTACTTTTTCTTTCCTTCAGAACTGTGATTAGAAAGTTGTTTGCATGCATATGTTGCTGCCTTGTAGTTTCTAGCTGTTCTGTTTCAGGGTTGACTCACTGTCTCCAGTATTAGGGTAGACTTGAGGAGACTTGAGCCAGAAAAACAGACCCCGTAAGCAACTTTTCTGTTTCTTTTCCCCACCCCGAATTTGGCCTATCAAGCAAGCCTTGAGCTTAACGCTAGAGCCTGAGCAAGTAAGCCCCTATGTTCTTTCTTTGAATGTCATAAAAGGTTTATTAGGTGCCCTCATGCATATAACCCTGTGCCAAACAGACACAGGGCCTACACTCAGGCTCTTGCATACTTGGGGTACGATGTTCCAGATGTCACATCTGTGGACACTTAGCAGGGTTATGCTGGAGCTCTTGGAGGATAATGTTTGGCGGCGGAGGGGGGGCGGGGGGAAGCTAGTCCTCCACTAACTTTGAAATAAAGGGAATGTGTTGTTATAATGGAAAAAGTACAGGAAACTAGATTAATGAGAGAGAATTTTTTTAAAAGTCAGAAAGGCCACTGTAGTCAGAATGTCATCAGCCTAGTATCCTTTAGGACAGAAACTATGAATTGATCATCTTTTTTTATCCCAAGTGCCAAGCACATAGCACACGGATCAAATAAGGTTACATGTGGGAAAGAAAAGTAAATGATAGAAACAGAGCAGAGATGTCTGTTACCACCACTTCTAGTTAACAGTAAGCTATCAATGTAATGCAATATTTTTAAAAAGTAGAGGTATCAGAATTGGAAATGGAGAGACAAACCTTTTCTTATTTGAGGACAATATGACTATCTCCATAAAAAAATCTTACAGAATCCAGAGGCAAATTATTAGAACTAGCAAGAGAATTATGTAGGATTGTTAGAATCAGTTTATAAAATTCAACAGCATGTACATAGACCAGTATTGACCAATTCACATATTTAACTTAAAAAGAAAAAACCTATCCCCATAGCAACAACTAAAAAAAAAAAAAAAAGCTACAGAGAAAAAAATGTAGAAAGATGTTTAAGACCTTTCAAAGAGAAAATAGGTTATAAAAGGAGCATTAAAGTGAAGATACAGACCATCCACAGATAGGAACATAACATTCTTCCTCCAAATTAATATATACACTCAACATAATCCCAATAAAAATTCTAACATGATTTTTCAACAGTACTTGACAATTTAATCCTAAGCTCACAGGAAAAGCTAGGGCTCAAGAATAGTCAAAACTATTTTGAAGGACAGGTTAGGGGTGAGCAGAGACTTGCCCTACCAGATATGGAGATGTGAAAGGCATGGTACTGATTGTATGATCCTAGCACAGGGAAGACAGAAAGGACTGAAGGAATAGATCCACACGCAAATGGAAACTTGATAAATGACAGAAGTAGCATTACAATCAATGGGGGGAAAGTTGGGCTATTCAATAATGTGCCAAGACATTCGTAGGAAAATATTAGAGACTTCACACCATAATGAGAAATACTTTTAAATAGGATTAATAAGCTAAACTGAAACACAAAATCCTAAAACTTTTAGAGGAAAATATTTTTATGACACCAGAGAATTTCTTCAGAAACAAAAGCTGCAACCAAGAGATTACATAAAACTCTTACAAAACAACAACTTATACACAAAACACCATAAAGCTAAAAGACAAGCCCCATATTGGGAAAAGATATTATTAGCCTATGTATCTCTAAAATAATACATATCTGGAATTTATTAAAAATGTTTAAAAATCGATGCAAAAATGCAAATACCAAAAAGGCAAAAGGGTAAAGGATTCAAGTAGGTAATTCCCTTCAGAGGGAACATGGATTGTAAACTTAGTGAAAATATGCTCAACCTCACCAGAATACAGGGAAATGAGAATCAAAATCATGTTATTTCACATCCATCATGTGGGAATATACGGCAATACTGGGGGTCTGCAAGAAAGGGTTTCCCCAATTTGAAGTTGGCTTATGCACCTGACAGGCTGATCAATTAGGGGGTACTTGGGTTTGGAGTGGGGGTAGGGATGCAGGGGAAGAACTGGAGAGAACAGGGCAGACACGAGGCCTGGGGGCAGTAATAGCCTATACTCCCAGCCCCTGGACGAAGTGAACACCATGGAAGACAGCTAGTTGGGCTGGAGACTCCTTTACAGTATTCGATTCAAGAGGGTGGTCTACTGTGTAGAGGCCTCTACAGTGAGAGGCTGTGGGGAGTAGCGTACCAGGGCAGGGGCTGAATGAGAGTTGAAAAGGTGGAACCTGTAAAAAAACCACACATTGTTTCTGCTACACTTGACAAATGTCTGCTTATACCTACTGGTATCAATTTCTTTATATATATGTGGCTTAGGTTTTCCGATTCCTTTTTAACTTTACACTTACTTTTCTCCCAAAAATCATTTTGTCAAATTTCAAAATAAAATTGCATTGTTTTTCATTGGAAAAAATATCTGCCAAGGCCAATGGTTAGAGAGGGTATGGGAAAATGTGAACTCCTATACACTGCCGGTAGGACTTAATTTGGTATGTACACTGTACAGATCAACTTGGCGATACTGATAAACTTGAAGATAAGAATATTCAATTGGCCAGTAATTGAAGTTCATGATACAGACCTCAGACACACAAGTGCACAAGGAAATGTGCCAAGTATTTCATTGCATTGTTTATAATGAAAAATCTTAAATAACCGAAACGTGCATCAGCAAGAAAATGGAGAAACTGTGATACACTTATTCAATGAACTTATTCAATGAATTTTAAATGAATACTTTAGAGAAACAGGTGTTCACATGGATACATCTCAACATGAGTGAAAAAACAAGTCTCATAAGGTTAATCTACAGTATGATACCATTTATTTAAAGTTTCAAAAACATGAAGATAACCCTATATATGCATATATATAAGCATATAAAACCATTCATGGTATCATTCTGATTAACATAAAAACTGAGAGCAGCAGTTACCTCTGTGGGTAAAGGGAAGGAAATAGAATGAGAAAGGGCTGTATGGATTTCACTGTAGCTATAACTTTTTTAAAAGAAACAAGCAAATGTGTGTAAAATATTAAGACTGTAAAAGCTGGATGGTGGATACACGGGTATTCATTTATATGGTTTTCCATATTTTTTTCTCTCTGAAATGCTTCATAATAAAAAGGCACAATACAAATAATAGCAATCTTGTTAATGTTTGCTGACAGACAACTAACTAGATCAAAGTGGATAAACACATTAATACAAGACGCGGATAATTATTTCTAAGTGTAAGAAGAGTATTCATTGATTCCTCCAAGGCTTACATTTACTTAATACTTAGCTATGTGTCAGGCACTGTGAACAGTGGTTTACATGCATTAACTTACTTCATCTCCTCCATCACCCTGTGACGATAATGCTACTATTATTTTACAGATTAGAAAGCTGAGGCTGGGCGTGGAATGGTAAGAGTCCGAGGTCACGCAGCTAGGCCACAGAGCCAGGACATAAACCCAGGAATGTCTAAGTCCAAAATCTGTGCACTGTGTTACAATGTGAAAAGTTTCACCTTTATTAAATGATTCAAGATGAAAAAGCCACAGAAATTTACCAAGAGTAAAAATGGGAAAGAGGCAACTAACTCAAGATTTTTAAGGGATCAGGGTGTAAGGAAGACTCGTAACTGGGTATACACAATTAAAAGTGAGGCCTAAACCGAACCTGAATTTGTATAATGAAAATATAAAGGGAAGAACATATGGTGTGAGACATTAACAATAAAGCTGGCGTTGGCAAGAAAACCAGAATTCCTTAACCCCAGATACACAGCCCTTTCATAAGAGTCCTCAGACTGCAGGTAGACTTTCAGGCCTTTTAATCAGTTCCCTTGGGTACATTTGACTGGCCCTTCAAGGCTCACCCTTTCTGACTCACTCAGGCTCTATATTGTTCTCCCGCATCGAAACCTGACTCATCTGGCACTACGATGACTTTTTGTGGTATTTTTACAGGATCAAGTCATCAACTATTTCAGACCACTGTATTTTATGCAAGAAGGAATTTTATCGCAGATGTTTTAGTTGGGCATTTGGTAGCGAGTAACAGTCTCCCAACCTTGAGAACTAAAGGTGGAAGGGGGGGGGGGGGAGTCTCTCTGTAAGGTTTTAAGGGTATCTTATGGAACCCAGGAGCAGCAATGCAGACAGGCACAAAACATTGGGGAAAAAAGTGCAGTTATCAGCAATCAAGGCAGCTGTTTTCATCATCTTTTTCTTCTAAAGTTGTACGGTCTCTCATTTTTGCTTGATCCTCTTTTGCTTCACATCCATGTTCCAAATGCAGCTTCCCAGGACATTGGTTTTCCAATTCCAAATTCTTAGAAGAAATCACCTATTTGGCTCAAACGTCCACCCCTTGTCCAATCCTCTGAATAGCTCCTCTCTGAAAGTGGCATAAGTAATCCTCAGAAATGACACAAAAGTTGGGCAGACATCCTAAAAGTTATCTACTGTAACATTTCCTGTATTTCTGTTGTCTATTGGAGGCTTAGACTTTTCTTGGGGAGAAATAAGCTGCATTTCTCAAGGTTGGAACCACTGAATGCTAAATTCAATCAAAATGAACCAAAGATTCTTTGGCTAGCTCTTAGGAATGTTAAAACAGGGACAGAATTCTACATTAGGGTGTAATTTCCTTAAGACGACACTTTTCTGTGCTTCATTCTTTGCTTATTTCCACCCTTTCTGATGGGGCAGTCACTTGACATACTGTGCACCAACAATTTAGATTCTATAGTTTTCACTTTTTTTTTTCATTTAAAAAATGCCCTCTTTCTGAAGGAGGAAATCAATGCACGAACCATAGTCAAACAATGGAAACCCCCAAACACTGGCCCCCTTACTATAGAAAAATGAAGTCTTCAGAGTTAGTAACAGATGTGGAGGGAGAAAAAAATGAGTTGCTGCTATAAGCTAGAGACACTATGTTAAATGCTTACATTTTAATCCTCACAACAATCCTATGAAGGATACCACCGTTAGTTATCTCTTTTTTATGGATGATAAAAATTGGGTTTTAAGAACATCAAGTATGTTTTCACACATCAAGTATGCAGCTTAATATGGATTCAGAAGAGAAGCAAGGGACTTAAAAACTGGGGAGTGGGGGGGCGCCTGGGTGGCTCAGTTGGTTAAGCGACTGCCTTCGGCTCAGGTCATGATCCTGGAGTCCCGGGATCGAGTCACACATCGGCCTCCCTGCTTCTCCCTCTGACCCTCCTCCCTCTCATGCTCTCTGTCTCTCATTCTCTCTGTCTCAAATAAATAAATAAAATCTTAAAAAAAAAAACAAAAAAAACAAACTGGGGAGTGGGGAAAGGCTGAAGGAAACAGAGACCTCCCATTCAGCATTTTTAACACCAAAAAACTGCATTTAAATATACCAAAAAACTGCATTTAAAACTGCATTTAACATCAAAAAACTGCATTTAAATTTAAAAACTGACGAAATGGTAAGAATACATGACAGCATATGCAGCTCTTTAAAAATTTCAATTCCAGCTAGGGGTCACTTAAATTTTTACTCTTATTTTAATATTTATCAGTATAAAAATGTACCACTATTATGAGAAACTTGAACAATTTTCTTTCCTGACTCAGCATCTGCCCTTCTGCTCTTTTACCACCAAATTGAATATGCTATACTTGTTGTCCCCAAAGCCTCTTCTTTCTCCTATGCTCTCAACCAGTCTTTCACCCAAATACTCTCATCAACTGCTTACAAAGATCAGCAGGCAACTCCTTATTGCCAAAACCAAGAGCCTTTTCTTGCCTTTCATCCAACTTAACCTCTCCACTGTTTAATGTTCATCACCATCGTGACACTTTCTATGGTTTCTGACAGCCTCCTTGATGACTCCTCTTTCTCCCCCAGTTCCCTAAGTATTCCAAGGTTCAGACTTTAGCTCAAACATCCCCATGCAGTGTTTCAACAACCTGGATTTGAATGAGAGCTAATGTGCATTTTTCTAAGAACTACGATTCCGAAAAGTTTAGGAATCACTGGTAAAGATTAAATTCTGAACTCCTCTGCAATTTGACCACCCTCCTCCAACTCTCACAACTTCCCCTATCATGCGTAACAAACCACACTGTACCTTTGCTGATGCCATTTCCTCTGCCTGACTTTCCCAGATTTCTCCATGCAGTATTTTCCCTCCTCTATATTTCTACAGCACTTTGCATCTGCCGCTAGTATATATTTACCACAATGTATTTGATTATATACAAATCTGTCCAAAGGACCAAATCAGTATCTTTGTGTCTCCAACATGAGGAGGTATTTCACTAAAATACCAAATCTTGTTCCCAAGATATCAACCAATTTGTTTTGTGCTCATTATCAGACAACAAAGACTTCCTACTCATTTATGACAAAAAGTTTTAAACATACTATTTAGTGAAACAAGTAGTTTTTACATTGAAAGCAATTCTTACCAACTTAATTAAAACTAAAACCCAAATTGTCTGATAGGGTAGCACAACCAACACATCAACTTACATATCTTAAAACCAAATGTTATTAGTAGTAATAATCACGAAGTTCAAACAATATTGAATACAAGATTTTTAATAAAACAGGAACTTTGGGGTCATGAGAGTAGTATTAGGATTTGAACTATTAAGATACTAAGATGCTTGCTCTTTTTAAGTGATTCTAATCCAGGAGTGTTTATCAGAGCCACTTAAGGAGTGATGACAAAACACATATATTCTCCATTCCCAGAAATGTCGAGTTAGTAGGCCAAGAATGCACCAAGACCTGTGGATGTTTTTAAATGTTCCCAGCATTTTCTGATGAACAGTAATGGCTAAGCACTATTTTCTATGATGTATGTTTGACATGCCTTCAACTTACACATACATGTATTATTACTATTTAAGCATTTTCACTACTTTGAAATATCTTAAGCATTTTCACTATTTTGCCCAGTCACTTACAGGGCACCCAACTTTTTGCAATAGGTGTATTCCTTTAAAGCTTTATGTGCTTTTTGGTTAATTGAATTACCTCTCAAAGTCATTAAGTCTCAAGATAAAGAAAATTTTCTTAAGTGATATTTTCTTTAAATTAAGGTATACAGAGTACAGACATCTAGCTCATTAGATGAGTATGTTCTGATAAACAGGAATTATTTGCATGTAAATACACTGAATATACACTCTAGCCTTCATGAAAATTAAGCAACTGACGAAACACCTATTAAAGAGTATACTTGCATTAATATACTCAATACTAAGATTCTGTAACTAGAAAAAAATCAATATATTCAGCATTTTTAAATACTTCCTCGGGAAGCCTGCTTCTCCCTCTCCCACTCCCCCTGCTTGTGTCCCCTCTCACGCTCCGACTCTGTCAAATAAAATATTAAAAAAAAACAACACTCTATAAACTTACTGTAGAATTTCAATATTATTTTAAAACATCTCTACTATCACACTCTAAAAAGATTTTTAATCTCCTGACTTAATGGGTATTTTGCTCAAGTGAGCAACCCTCTCACATAATCCTCTTCACACATCCTCAATAGTGAAAAAAATTCTAAAAATTATCTGAAGGAGTTTGAAGATTCAAATTCTAATCCTTGTTAACTTCAAAATAATTGTACATTCCATTAATTTCTATAATTCAAGTAATACTTCCTATTGCACATCACAAGCTTAAGTCTCGTATTTAGGAAAACTCTGCCTGTGTTTTTATGTGTATCTAGAGTTGTCCTATGCATTCAAAGATATTACTGACAGTGTCAGATTGGGCCTGGAAAAGAGACAATGGAAATCTTAATCTTTACCCCCACTGTACACATGTGGAAAGTAATTGGACTTTTAGTTTTAAAATATCTAAAATAAAGTCACTGTTAACTTCTCCCTTCCTCTTATTCTGTTTTTATTAAACGTTAGACATACATAAACCCGAACATAACTTTCAAATAATTCTTGCCATGGTTTACCAAAACATGTTACCATTTTCAAGAATCTTCATGTAAATTCAAGTTTTTAATAAATCAAAATATTCTGCACTGCTTTAACAAGGGAAACCAGGTTTGCAAAATGACATTATTACAATTAACATGAATCAATGTGGACTTAAGAGTTAAAAGATTTTTTCAAGTTTTATTTAATAATTAGTTCATTCTCAGGTGAAAAATTAGTAATCTGTTAGTGCCCCTACTCTTCCAAGTAAATATATCTGCTCACAATAATTTTAGTGTCTGAAATCAAGAATCTATGAACAAAAGGCTAAGATGAAGAAAATAAACCACAGATTTTTCTTACCCCATACCACTGCAAATATTTTAAATGCATAGGAATACAACAAACTCAAAAGAAAAAAAATAGTGTTTTATTAACTACCACACTGTTATAATACACTTTAAACGTACAATAAGGTAGCCTTTAAATTTGAGGTGGTCTTAAGAATAACAAATGAACAGAATTCCAAATTTTTGAAATAGGTGAACTGCTGCAGTTATAGGTATACATTTAGGAAAATTGTATAGCTCTTACAAGACCAGCAATGAAACTTTATTTTGTACATTTTTTTAATAATTGAAAATATAAACAATAATTAAAAAATAAAAAGAAAATACAGCATAATAAAAAAACATACATTTCTCAATTAAATGTACTGGATACATATAAATTTAAAGGGAAGAAGCAAAAAAAGGAAAATGGTTGATATTTAAGTGCAGACTGACTACCTAGACAAAAAAAAAAAAAAAGACTTAAAAAAATATCATAAACCTCTAGTTTTCTATGACTAATATCCGTATGGTTGGAGTATCGTCACTATGGAAGTGATTTTGTTATGTTTGCATATGTTATACTTTACTGGCAATTTACATGATGGCTTTTAAGGCCCTGGCAGACATATGGTTTTTGGAAACAAGACTGGATAAAAAAATCACTGCTAAGACGCAATACACCTTATTTTTTTGGTCCTCCAATATTCAAGAAAAGGGATAATTCACTGTAACATTTTCTTACCACCCAAATGCCTCAACCTATACATTTTAAACTTTTTTTTTTTTAAACATTGGTTATATTGCCCAACTTCGTTATTGAAAGAATATTAACAAGACATTATTTTGGCAAATTAAATCTTAAACATGGCTTTTCAACAGGATTTAAAAGGTGACTATCCCTAGAGTTCCATGTTAAAATGTAGTTTTCAAAATCTTACAAGAGTAATGCTTAAAATATTGTACATAGTTAACCTAATTAAAATAATTAGCTTCAAAATGACAAATTGATAAGCTAAGTAAAGCCTACACTATGTAACATTTGCTTGGAAACTTGATTTGTCAGTTATGCATAATAAAAATTCCAGTCATCAAGAAAATTACAAAAATTTTTTTTATCATAACATGATTTCTTTCACCCACCAACTTTTTTTTATCTTACAATAGATAAATACCAACATGTTCTCATTTTTACACTAAACCACACAGGATTGATGCATTTGGTTAGACTACCATTCGCATTGTTAAATTCAATTTTCTCTTTATATAACTTGGTAAAATTTCATTTCTTCTAGATTCCAAAAGTACCTACAAAACCCATGCAATTTTACCATTTTTAATATACTATGGAATATCATACAAAGTAAGGCATTTCAGTGTCATGTATAACCAAGTTACTGTCAATCCAAAAATTTTTGCACATCAATAAAAAGATATCTAAGAACTTAGGAACAATATTCTTCTCACTACTGTATAAAAATAACCACAATGAATAAGTATTTGTGTAATATTTACTCCATTGTCTCATTTCCAGAAACTGTGACAAGCTGTAAAGGTATTTCAGTGTTGGTAAGGATATCTTGATTGCTGGTGGTGGAAGTATTAACAGTTCCTATCCCTGAAACAGAACCTTGTTGAATATTTGCAAGGATAAGTGTTGTTCCTCCTGCAGTAATCAAAGTATCATCTCGTGCAGCTTCCACAGATGCCAGCACTGTACTGCTAGAGTGAATACCTTTTTTATTCTGATGTGTTTTAATATGTTTGGCAAGGTGGTCACTTCTCATAAAGCGTTTTGAACATTCTGGACAAACAAATTTCTTCTCACCTGTTAAAAAAAAAATTGTTACTCAATTTTTTAAATTCAACATTAATAGACTGATCATTTGCTGAGAAAGAAAGCCAACCTAACTGACAGGGACAGGAAGCAGAGTTCAATTAAAACTGTATTAGTACCATGAGCTGCCCTTGCAAGATCTCTCTCTTAAGAGTATTTTCCCTCAAAATAAATCTGTCATCTTTACTTTTCGATGAGAAGCGATCTTCAAATATTACAGACTGATACTCAGATGAGACTTTAATCTTTCAACTATGCCAATAGTTTTGAAACATGTTACAAGAAAGATACCATACAGCTAAAAAATGACTTCTTTAAAGAGTGTACTGTTATTTAAGATACTATTAACATGTCATATCCATGATAACTAAACCTTCAACTCTTAAATGTGAATTCAAGTAACTATGCAGAGTACTTTGAGATTAAAGCAAAAACACAAGCTTGAGGTCCATTAAGACTGAGTAATCCCAGGAATAATGGAGATGGCTAGATGACTTGATTTTAGCTGGAACAGTCAAGAGCAAGCCTGATATATCATGATATTAAAGTTAATTTAAGACCCTGATGCCTAAATTTATTTCCCAGCATGAACGAAATACGTTTTTTAATACAAAAGACAGGCTGAAAGTCTATTTAATGTTAGAGACCTACTATGTAAGAGAGTTACTGGAAGGTCAAGCAAAAGGCCAATCTAAAGGGAATCCAGAGAGAAATCAATCAATAAACAAATCTTGTATTTTCTTAATTTCCTTCAAAATTCTTACCATCTCGTTCCAGCACCTCCACCCTAAGTAGGTCTTCACCAGGCTTCATGCCTGATCTATGCTCTGATGACACCTTAAGTCGACTTATTCCCTCTCCAATCCAATAAATCAATGCCAGACAAATCTTCTTGAAATACCAAATTGTATTACAGTGTAAAATTCCATCATTATACTAAGTGGTATGGGAATACAAGCGTAACTTGCGGATAACTAACTAGTTTAAATTCTCTACTGCCTAACTTAATAGGACCTCTTTGTGGCTCAATCCTACTTATTAACAGAAATGTGCTATATAGAATCTCATCTTCACTCATGGCAAATGGTCTCTCACCTCTTCTATTCACATACTGTTCTATTCTTCTGGGAAAGTATTTCCCAGCGTTTCTCTTGGAATTAATCCTGAAAGATGCTCCATGGAAAATGGCACATCAGAGGAAGTTGGGAAATGCTACGCATACTGCATCTCCCCACTCAGACATACAGTCTTGCTAACGTTCAATTAAAAGTCCTAAGAGGTGCTACCCTGAAGGTACTTGTGGTGACCCTGTTTAACCAAGTGTTTCCCACATTCATTTGATCAGATTTTTTTTTCCTTTCACATTATTCCTTTTTATACCCTGCTGATCAAATTCCACAGACAAAACTTCTGTCATCAGGCCATCTTAAAGTCTACTATCCCAGCCCACTGCCCAATAATCCCTTACTATCCCAAGCAGTAATGATCTCTGCCTGTGAGCATACTTTATCTACTCTCCTACACTGCTGCAGTTTCAAACAGTTTAATAATAAGCTCATCTACCTACCGAACAAGTGAGACAGAAAATAAAACAAGTAGAACATGTAATATATATACTACTACATACTTCACAGGTTATTTTGTATATTTAAAGAGAACGTAGGAGGTGTGAAAGCAGAGTCAGAGACAGCTTATTTGCCTAATCTAACAGAGAACCTGGATTTGAATCCAGATCTAGGAGACTTCAAAAACCAACACAGTCTTTCATTTCACCACGCTTCTTCCTTCCAAGCTCTCTAGTGACTGTAAATATAGATTTTTCAATTCTTCAGTGTTGAGCATAGACTGATGAATACCTTGACCATTATATGGTAGCAAGAGAAAACTATCTCTAAGATATATTAAGTTAGGATTTAATTTGTGTCATTCCTAGGCTCTTTTCACATAACCACACAATACGGTGTATAAACAATTAAGTCTTTCCATCAATAACATCTTGGTTAATCCTCAATGCAATGTTTTTTGCTTACCTCATAGATATTAAAACGAGAAAAGGTGAAATGCTTAGAATTACTCTTTATTGTAGTATTGAGGAAGAAGAGTAAGAAAGGTCAAGAGTAAAAGCAGACAACTAATTTAAAATGTTAACATAGGGGGTGCCTGGGTGGTGCAGCCAGTTAAGTGGCCAACTCTTGGGTTCAGCTCAGGTCATGATTTCAGGGTCATGAGATCGCCTCTCATCTGGCTCCGTGCTCGGCGAAGAGTCTGCTTAAGATGCTCTCTCCATCTCCCTCTGCCCCTCCCCTCCATACTCTCTAAAATAAATAAATAAATAAAATGTTTATTATGTTAAAATGTTAACATAATAAACAAGAAAAGCATTAAATGTGGCTTAAGACATTCAATGATGTTAAAGCAAAACAAAAAAAGCTAACTAAAAAAGGGGGGGGAAAGCAGCCCAAATAAAATAAAATGTTATTTTACAAGGTAAGCCATATTGGCTTATTTGGAATTACTGTTTCTTTTACTTTTTCAAGATTTTATTTATTTGACAGAGACAGAGAGAGAGAGCACAAGCAGAGGAAGCGGCAGGCAGAGGAAGAAGGTGAAGGAGGATCCCCTCTGAGGAGGGAGCACAACATGGGGCTTGATCCCAGAACCCTGGGATCATGACCTGAGCCAAAGGCAGACGCTTAGTGACTGAGCCACCCAGAGGCCCGGAATTATTGTTTTTACATTGGTATTGCTGAAGATAAAAAATGGATTAACTGGTCATATTTTAAAAGATACAGATCAGTAAAGTATGCTTTAAAAAAAAAAAAAAACAAAAAACTTCAAGGTAATATGTTGCCCTGTAATTCATTTTTGTCTGGTAAAAGTAAATATTAGTAACCTGTATGTGTTCTTCTGTGCCTCTGTAATTCATCACTTCGAGTAAATCTTTTACCACAGAACATCCAGTTACAAACAAAAGGGCGTTCCCCAGAATGCCAACGCAGATGAGCTCTCAGATGTGAGGTCTTCCCATAGACTTTACCACATCCTGGTATATGACAAATGTGTTGCTTCTTTTTCCCAAGATTGGTACCTCTAAAAAACACACAAAGAATAATATATACTTATATGAAAATATTCAAATAAACATTACCACTTATATCATATATTCCCGTGTTGAATTTCAAATAGAAGACATTATTACCATGAGGTCAATCAGAAACCAAGACCATTTAAAATCAATTTAAATAAAAATTTGTATGTCTCAAACATATAAGTATTACATATTAATTTTACTTCAGAATTAATATGATTGCTGTCCAAATGTAAATATGCTCAAGAATTACATAATTTAAAAGGACATTTCATAAAGAATGTATAAAAAGCTTTTTATTATTCTGTCAGAACCATTCACAAATTTGATGCATAGGCCCAATCCACCTTGTTAGTTGTATAAGAAACTAAATGGTCTATTCAAAGTCATGATGTCGGCTAATTTAAAAATTAAATTAAAACCAAGAAATGACTGCAAAACTAATCACACGTACAATTAAAAAAAAGATAGGCACCTTAAGCAGACTTTAACATGACTTAAGCGTATTTATTCATATATTTGTATAGCCACACCCTGAGTATACACTGACTTGGAGAAAAATCAAAGGAAAAAATCTAGACAAAGCTATTGTCTCAGCTTCCCTTGAAATAAATATAAATCAAAATTATCTTTACAATTAAAATTCCCTTCATATTAACCATGCAAAGATATCCCAAATTATATACATCAGTGATATAATAAAAATACAGTTCTCCACAGCGCAAAATTTGACGTTTGTTACATTTTAGTATTTGATATCAAGAACAAGGTTTGGGGGATATGTGCTTATTAGATGAATGAACGCAAGTATTTTGGCCTAAGCAAGAAGAAAACTTTTTTGATTCCAGAACTGATATTCAAATAAATATTAAACACTATAGCAAATGTTATTACTCAAGCTCAAAAAAAAAAAAAAATATAGGCTAGTTACTGAATAAAAATAAATGAGTTCACAAAAAACATGACATTTTAGACTGTCAAAATCATATAAACTTTGCAATGTTTCTGAGATTTTAAAAAAGGTACATTTAAGAACCCCGACTTCCCCTCCTCCCACAATCTCACAGTCTAGGTATAGCCTGTGAACTTTCCATAAGCCTGCAAATCCTCCTTTATATATTATACCTCTCGTTTTTCAAATTTTACTGGAAAAATGCATATTTCCCCACATTTATATTTTAATGTACTCACACTCAGTAGCATGTGAAATTGCCATAGGACAAACAGTGCTAAACGGTGCAGTGCTGGCTGT
Organism: Mirounga leonina; assembly: GCF_011800145.1. Taxonomy (NCBI): domain Eukaryota; kingdom Metazoa; phylum Chordata; class Mammalia; order Carnivora; family Phocidae; genus Mirounga; species Mirounga leonina. The sequence continues at coordinate 57,431,515 of NW_023270377.1, read as the reverse complement.
TAGATGCCATAGGTGTTCTGAACAGGGAGACATCAATGTGGGCTCCAGTAGTTAGAGAAGGCTTCGTGGAAGAGGTGGGTAGGATTTAGATAGAAAGGAGGGAAGGCATTCCAGGCAGAGGAATAGCATAAGTAAAGACAAGGAGGAGTCATGCTGTTGTCTTAAGGGCAAGGACGTCATAATCTAACACAATTCTCATTTCTGCTCCAGTCCACCCCCAATTTCTACAACTCTTTTCCAAGAGCTGAGTTGAGTGAAACAGGTTTTTCTGGCTCACCTGCAATGCCAAAGTATTAACCAAAGCCAATATTTCCATTTAATTTAGCTTTTAAAATTTATTTTATTCTTAAACAGCCCTAAGAAAAAGAGCAATGTTTGTGATTATTGGTGTACAAACCAATTTTACATATTGTGTTCACCATAGCAATTTCACAGAGAACCCAATTCAGTTCACTCTTGTACTCATGACTTCTTGCCTCTATGCTAAGCATACCACTCGAGTGAATTGATGTGCTTTTATAAACTCAAAAGTGCTATTTTACTAACTTAGCAAAATTTAGCTTGAGAGCACTAACAAAGCACAAGATTGTAATAAATTACAGTAATGAATCTGGGTTCTCAAAGAACCAAAACGCCCGGGAAAGATTATTTTCAACTGAATTTAAGAAAACAAGAAATACTCTTTGAAAATGGGATAGGCATCTAAGAAAAAAAAAAATGGGGACAGGGATGCACACAAATATATGTAATGTAAGGGAAAAGCCAAATACCCGGGTCCAAGTTTCTATTTAAAAAGGAAATTTTATTCAAGATAATATCTATATATGCTAGATATGGATTTATGGCATGTGATATGAAGGAAGAGAACTGACTTTCTCAACAACTAAAAAGATAGTAACAGATTTGGCCATAAGTTTTCTTCTTGATTTACATAATCAGACCACTAATACCTATCATACAACCTAGAAAAAACAAACAATTTTAAGTTTCTATTCCTGATTGCCTAAACTTGTTCTCAATAACAACAATGCCAAGACAGAGTGACACAGAATAAATAAAGCTAATTTCAGTATGGGAATTAAAAGTTAAGTATATCAAGTGCTTTCTTTTGCTTGGGATGGGAGAAATGAGACACCAAGTGAAATGCTGACAGAGAAGAAAATTTTTAAAATATGGATCAATGTTTAATCCACACAAAACCCACATAACAATAATGCCTTTAGAATTTACTTTACTTTATTAAAATTATTTGTCTCTCCCACTAGAGTAAAAAGTTTCTGAAGGCTAGTTCTGCTTAATAAATATTGGTTAAATGACCAGATGAATACAATTTTAAATATTTAATTATATTTTATATTTTTTATAAATATAAAATAATTTTACACCTTGCTCAAGAAGGTAAACAAAATTTTATTCTCTAAAGTTGTCACTTTATACACACATATACATGTACACGTGTGTGTATGTGTGTGTGTCAAGAATATGGCTAAGGAAAAAAGGCCAATATTCTAAAATTTTTAAAGTACTCCCTATTTCACCTTTGCAGAATACTTTGGAATGTTCTGGATTTACTATATGCTATGCTTCTATTAATTAGATGCAACAACTGTCAATGACACAATTGTGCCTATCATGTATGTTAGTTGAAGTTTGTTCAAATTAGCTCTAAAACAATAGTTTTTTCTTAAGAACTTCAATTTTGATTGCTTATAATAAGTTTAAAAAAAAATTCACAAAAGTTCTAGAAAAAATTTAAAGTTAAGTCTCCTTATAAGGTATTTCATAAAGACCGACCAACTAAAAATTTTGTGCTAAATAAATTAAGTGATACAACTCTTCTTTTACTTGTGTTAACAATGCATTATGCAAACCACTGACAAAGTTGAAAGACGATGTAAAATGAGGAAAAAAACATCTGCATATATGACAGTTAAACACACAAACTGTTAAAAGATTCACAAAAGACAATTTACAAAAGAAATCTTAAAATGGTAAAATAACATACCAAAAAATGAATCTCACAACGTAACAAAAAATATACTAAATGAAACAATAATGAGGAATTATTTTTTATCTGTCAGATTTTAAAAGGTATTAAAAAATGTGAAATCCATTGTTGGCAAGGGTGTGGGAAAGCAGATACTCTCATACAACACTGGTAGGAGTATAACTTGATACAGATAGAAAAGCAGACAATTCCCTTTGATCCAACAATTTCATTTCTGCCAACTTACACTGATGAAGTAATCAGGCAAATGTGTAAAAATGTATGTGTAAGGATTGGAATGACAATAATAAACTCTCAAAAAAGATATTCTTATGCATCCATACAATAACAGAACAGCCATTAAAAAATTGATGTAGACTCTATACAGACTTGGAAATATGGTCACAAAATTTTTCAAAATAAGAGCACAGACAGGCAAAACAGTAAGAATAAGATGATTCCACTTTAAAAGTATGTAAAATGTGGAAGGATATATAAAAAAATGTTATAATGGTTATCTTGATAGGGGATAAGTGTGGTATTCTTTTAACATTATTCTGTGTTTCTGAATTTTTATGTGCATATTTTAGTTTAATGAAAACAAATCTAAAGGATTTTCAAGAAAATGACAAGTAAAACATAAGCCAGTCTTGACCCTCAATTAGATTTTTTTTTTTTTTTTGAGCCTCAATTAGATTTGACTTTCATGAACAATGTATCTGAAAGTTATTCTAAAAATGAGAGTAAGTTTCAGGAAAGTTATTGCCTAACCAAAATTCCACATTTACTTATTTAAATTGACCAAAACATTTCAAAGAATAAATATTTCAAACAATTAGAATAATTACCAGTAAATACAAATACCTAAGGATCAGATGCAGAAGCAAATCCACTTGTGAGGCAGTAAGTACAGTATAGTGGTTAAGGCTCTGGAGTCAGACACTGAGTCCAAATCTCACTTGCGTGTTGCTCTTAAAAGTCATTCAACCTCTCTGTGCCTCACTTTTGAGACGGTCTAAAACGGTCTAAAACTCTCAATGTTAGCAGTTATTAGTCATTATTACCATCATTGCAAATGGACTGGCCAATGTGCAAATCAACTAATAGCACCAACTCAAAGGCAGCTAGAAAGGCTATTTCTAATAGATGAAGTTCATTAACTGAATTAATAGTATGTTTCATCTAAATTTAAACAGTGTTTCTGGGAGAGATGTGCTAAGGCTTTTCACTAGGACTGGGGATTTGATCTCTATGTCTTTACAGTGTTCTATCAGTTTTTGCTCTATGTATTTCAAAGTTATGGTGAAAACTTCGCATTATTAAGAAACCTACCCCTATTTATCCATTTGATGATATTCACCCTAATCCTTCATCGCTTAACAGTAACATTGCTATCCAAGTTTTCTTGTTAACATTTCCCTAATATATCTATTTCCATCCCTTTATCTTCAACACTCCTGTGCCAGTTTGAGATGTTCCTTATAAATCAACATAAGGCTGGATTTCGTTTTTTAAATATGATCTGAGTTTCAAGTTCTTAATCATCCACATTTAATATAATCAGTAATCTGTTTTTAGTTTTTCCTGTCATGTTATTCTGTCTTAACATTTATTTTTTTTAAAGCACTAAATTGAAATACTACAGTTCCACTTTTTTAAAAAATTCCATCATTAGGCTTATTATTCATTTCTGTTGAAAATAGAAAATGTTTAGAAAATGTTTATGCTTATCAACTATTTCTGAACTTATTTTTATATAACTGCTATTCTCAAGCTAAAAATCAACTTTATCTTATTTAGGCAAATCTCATTGCTGGTTTGCAAATAGGCTAATTTCTGGTATGGGCCTATTAAATGGCATCTGCTACATTTTTTTTTTTTAAGGCAAATTAAGTAACTTTAATTTTAAAAAAGGCGTTTAGATCTAAAAATTCTATCTTATATATTTTGTTCTCTAACTTTTTCTGCCACACTCATACAGACATACACACAAAATGATGTAATGAATAAGTTCCCATAATTAAGTGATACAACATGCAGTATTTCAAAAATTAGGGTGATGATATTAGCAGCCTAAAAAAAAAAAAAAAGAGTATGTTTCATGTGTGCATACCTCCCACCACCTTCTTTACAGTTGGGACAGGTGCAAGCTACCCTCCGAAGTCTTTTTCCTTCTTGATGTTGTTGGTCCCCTTCTTCATCTACCACCTGTACTCTTAAATGTGTTAGATCATTGGTATTCAATGTAGAATCGCCACTGAGCTGCCACTCTTCAGGATCAGGTTCTTCTTCCTTGATCCTAATATCTAAAGAAAAAAGCAAATACAGATGAGAAGCAGCCCACTGGCCCAAAAAGCATGAGATCTGAGCCTCTCTAAGGTAAAGTGAATACTATGTAAAAGTCAAAGCTCATGTTCGTGGAACATAACCATTGGTCCTTATTGTGACTTATTCTTTTAAAACTATTTCTATTTTATTCTAAATATCAAAGAATTCAGCCAAAAAAGGGAATAAAGCCAGCATGAGAGCTTGCTTTTTTTAAGAAAAACAATTTTTTTGAGCAAGCTGAATCATCAATTCTGAAACTTCAATTATATATTGTTCAACTAGTCAATAAATCCAACAATCAATTCAGATTAGAACAAATTCTAATGCCTTAAACCTCTTTTTCATAACCTGTATCAATTAATCATCCCTATCTATAGGTACTATGTGAATGCAAAAGAAGGGGTCATTCACTTGAATCTGTTACTCACAAATTTAAGCTTTAAATTAAGTCAATCATTACTAAAATATCTACAATAGCCATAACATCATGGTGGAAAAGGGTACAGAACTATGAGACAGTTTCTTTTTTCAAGGAGTTTTATTACAAACCAGACTGGGAAACAGAATGAGGATGCAATGGTAAGGAAGAGTGGACATGGCAGCAAGTTATGCCATTTTCTCAGCAGAGCCAATCACCTTTATTTATACTGATAATGATATGATATCATTTTCTATGTGAAACTAAGATGTTTTTTCATCTCAGAAAACTTTTTTAAAGAAACAATATAGGGGGCGCCTGGGTGGCTCAGACGGTTAAGCGTCTGCCTTCGGCTCAGGTCATGATCCCAGGGTCCTGGGATGGAGTCCCGCATCGGGCTCCCTGCTCCTTGGGAGCCTGCTTCTCCCTCTGCTTCTCTCTCTCTCTCTCTCTCTGTCTCTCATGAATAAATAAATAAAATCTTAAAAAATAATAATAATAAAATAAAAAAATAAAGAAACAATACAGGATTTAGAACAAATACTGAATATAACCATTTTTGGTAAAACAAATTCTTGTAGATTTTTACTTCGACTTATGTAAACTAAAAATCTTTTTTTTTTTTTTTAGATCTAGATCAGTCACTAATTACTGGGGCAAAAATAGCCTTAAAAAATCAAATGTGCCTAGTAACTCCTGAATTTAAACTAATAAAAACTAGAATATATAGCCAACAATAAAGAAAAATGCCTCAAACAGTTTAAAACTAGTTTATTTTATCAGACTAACCACAACTAAGATTCAGGCAGGAAAGAAGGAAGAAAGGGGAGTCTGGCCTGGGCAACAGGGTAGATAGTTGTACCATTCACTAAAACAGGAATACTGGAGAAGGTCCAAATAGAGGTAAAGAAGGACAATTAATGAGTTCAAGGTTCAAGACCATGGAGTCTGAACTGTTCATGAGACATACAAGTAAAGAAGTTGGACCTACAGCTCTGGAGCTTAAAAAAAAAGAGGCAAGTGCTACAGATACAGAAATTATCAGTATAGGGATGTTGAGTGGCTCAGTCGGTTGAGCATCTAACTCTTGGTTTTGGCTCAGGTCATGATCTCAGAGTTGTGAGACTGAGTCCTGCATCAGGCTCCATGCTCAGCGGGGAGTCTGCTTGAGATTCTCTCTCCCCCTCTTCTTCTGCTCCTCCCCCGACTTGTGCACACTTGCTCTCTTAAAATAAATATATAAATCTTAAAAAAAAAAAAAAAGAAAAGAAAAAGAAATTCTCAGCATATATACAGTGATGAAGTCCATCCAAAGAAGTAGGTGAGATCACTCCACAACTATAAATAGAATGAGAAAAAAAGTAGCCTATGAGGAATACAAACATTTAAGGAACCAGCAGAAGAGGAGGAACCTGCAAAGGAAATTAGTATCCAGAAAAATGTGCTACATCAAAGAAAGCAAAGAATGTTATTTCAAGAAAGAAAGGAAGTAGTCAACATCAAATCTTGCAGATAAATGAAGAAACTAAACTAAGAACATGGGTAAGAAGTGAGAAAGTGTTTAACATAAAGTACAGGTAAGTTTTTCAAGAAGTCTGGTTTGAGAGACAAAAACATGGCAGTAGCTTAATGGGACCAAAGAGGAGAGTTAAGGGGAGGAGTGTTTTGTTTTTAAAGACAGGAAAAACCTGAACATGTTTAAATGCTTATGAGAAAGATCCATTATAGACAGGATGAAAATACAGGATTGAAATCCCTAAAATGTGAGGAAGGGATGATAAGCCACAGCACTTACAGGTTTAGCTAATGGTTTAGCCACAATTGCCTCTATTACATGAAGTAAGAAAAAATACAAGCATATTCATTCGTCCAGTAAATAATTAGCTACTATGTGCCATGAACTGTGCTAGACTCCAGACCCAGAGAGAATTCGATGACTGGAAATTAAGGGAAAACTGGTTTCTCTTTCCTCAGTGAAAGGATGAAGAATTAAACTATGTATAAAATTCCTCCAAATACACAACATAAATGAGTACTGACCTCTGTTCCTTTATAATCGGATGTCCATCTGCATCACTATGACAAAATACCTAAGTAACTTGCAAAAACATTGCACAGTACTAGCTTTATCAGTTAAATAAAAGACATAATATATGGATAACATATATCCAAAGTTGGGTAAGTTTGAAGTCCACAAAATGAGGAATTTTATCAGATGTTTTTAAAGGTGCTTGTCTTACATTATTGTGACAAGACAGCAAGTAAAAAGGACAAAATACTAATATCAAGAATGGATAAAGGAGTCTAGAGAGAAGAAAAGTTTTACAGACATAAAGAGAACAAAAAAAGCAACTGATAAGAGAGGGCAACTTGACCGAGGGGATGAGGGTATTATAGCACATTCCTGCTCCTATTGCTAATTCTCTTACTGGAACCTACAAAATACGTTTAAATAATGTGTCATGGACATGAATATTCACAACACAGGACATAAAACCTAACATATAAATTGAACACATCTGGTCCACCTACCAAACTTTCTCCTTGCATCCCTCTTAGTTTTACAGCATCATAAGCCACCTAATTGCTCAAACTATCAACTCTAGGTGACTCCTGTCAGTCCATTCCCAGCCTCTCATCTCCCTCTTTTGTCAATCCATCTTCTCCACAGCTTCCAGAATTTTCTTCCTAAATAAGAATCTAATGGCATCACTTTCCTGATAACCATACTTACACTAATTCTCTATTTTCTACAGTATAAAGACCAAACTCATTAACTTGATATTCAAGAATGTTCTCAATCTGGCCCCAACCTGCTCTTCCAACTTCAGTATTAAAACACTAAAATTCTCATCATTTTCAAAATATATGCCCTTTGTCAATGACACTCTTTGTGTGTGTGTTTTGCCTAGACTGTTTCCTAGTCCTTTCCTTTTTCATCTAACCTCCATTTATTCTTCAAGGCTAGTTCAAATATCATCTCCTTTATATATACTTATGGTAGTTAGATTTATTGGCTCATACATCCCTTTAGATAATAAATGCTTCACTCCAGGGTGCTCAGAAAATACAATCTAACTAAATGAACAAACTTTCCCTAAGGAGGAACTTCCAATATAGGTAATAATCTACCTGGAAAGACTTTGCCCTCTACTTTTCTATGCTCCTTCTATCTGCAAATAATACATAAAGAGATTTTTTATAAGATTAAGAGTCATTTCATGGGGAGAGGACCACAAAGTGCTCACTAAAAATAATAGATTAATTGCCCAACAAGTGTTACGTCAAGTTTTAATCACTTCACTTGCTCATACACAATCCTGGGGTATTTTAGAATCTTAATGATAATAATAATCCAATAAATCTAAAACAATTCCCCTTTGCCAACTGCATACCATTTTAATTACAGACACCTTAAAAATAAGTCTCCAGTACTAGGTGGTCAAGGTTACATCTTCCTCAATATCTTAGTGTAGATGTTAGGAAAATATTTTTTACTGTGCTCTATTTATTAATGTCCTATATGTGGTGCCTACTTATTCTTAGAAATCTACGATTTATAAAGCTCAGAAAAAGGGGAAATAATAATCCATTAAAATGGCCCACACAAGTATGAAAGGGTACACATTATTATTAGGTATCAGGAAAATAAAAATTAACATCACAATGAGATATCCTACATACCACCTAGACGGGTAAAATTCAAAACAGACCAGGCCAACTGCTGGCAAAGTAGTGGAACTGAAACTCTCCCACACTACTGGTGGGTGTGTAAATTGGTATAACTTTGGAAAATCTTATAACCATATCTTCTAAAACTAATCCAATGTATACCCTATATCTCAAGCAATTTTATTCCAACAAAAATGCATACACATGACACCAAAAATAAAAAAATTCACCCTAAAATGAAACAATTCCAATATCCACTAGTATTGGAATGGAAAATAAATCATGATATATTCATTCATACAATGAAACATGTTATGAAAATTAACAACCTATATGCAACAGAAACGAATGTCACAAACATAATTTTAAACAAAAGGCTCACGCGCACGTGCTTTCACTCTCTCCAAATTCCATTTATATAAAGCTCAAAACAACAGGTAAAACTACTGTATGGTGACTGCCTACCTTTAAGAGGGGTAATGACTGGGTATAGGGAGATTGCTGGGTTGTTGGTAGTATCTTATTCTCTTGATCTGGGTGGTAACTTTTCCTAGGTGTTCATTTTATGGAAATTCATCAAATTATACACATATGATTTCACATATTTCTGAATGTATATTCAATATGCTTACACTCAATATACTTATATTCAATTATACTTCGATGTAAGTATTATTCTAAATAATTTTTTCCAGTAATCTATAGGAGATTACCTAGGAATTCTGTGTCGGTCAACTTCTTTTGTTGTGGTTTCATCTCTAGTTCCTATGTAATCAGTTCTAACACCTTCCCCCAACATAGGAATTTAAAACAAAACAAAACCCTTAGGATGAGTATGCTCCAAAGAGTAAGTCCATAAACTGATGTTTAGAATATAATGTTATTCACTCAGTAAGTATGTGAATGACAACAATGTGCCAGTCACTGTTGTAGGTTCTAAGGACAAAACAGTTAACAAGAATGAAGTTCACACCTTTATCAAGCTTCCTTTTTAGTTGGAAGAAGACAGAACAAATAAATACATCCACAGTATTTTAGGTGATAAAGGGTTATGGAAAAAATGGTGAAGAGAGGCAGGAAGTAAAAGGAGTGAGGTACTGGCTATTTTAGAGTGGTCAGAGAAAGCTGCCTAGAGGCAAAAGATCAAGTACGGTGGAGGAAAGTATTCCGGGCAGAAGGAAAGGCAAGTTGGATGTATGCTTGGTGTGTTCAGGGAAAAGCAAGGAGGCTTGTGTGGCTAGAATGAAATGACTATGAATAAAGTATAGTAAGTGATAAGATCACAAAGTAAAAATATGGGGGAGATAAGAATATATATGAGTTACACATTGTGTATTATCTCATAGGCCATTATAAGGACTTCACATTTCATTCAGAGTGAGGGAAGCCACCAAGGGATTAAGAGTGGAGGGGTGATATAATTTAAATTACATTTTTATTAAAATAAATTCAAGATCACTCTAGCTACTGCACTAAAGAGACTGCTGGGAGGCGAAGGCAGAAGTAGGGAGACTAATTAAATTAGGAAGCTACTATATAATTACCAAAGCAAAAAATGACAGTGGCCTAAAACTAAGGTGTTAATGAGGCAACAGTAAGAATTGGTCAGAGTCAGTAAGTATTTTGTAGGGGTAGAGTCAAAGACATTGCTAACAGGCTTAATAACAGGGTTTTTTGTGAGGTGTGAGAACAAGAAAGGAGTTAAAGACAATTCTAAGAGTTTTTTCTTGTGCCATTAACTGAGATAGGGTAGACCAGAAGTAGAAAAGATTGTGGGAGAGGGGTGCCAATCAAGGACCCATCACTGGATATGAAAGTTTTGAGGTGCCGAAGAAAAAACCAAGTGATGATGCTACTCAGGCAGTTGGTGGGTCTGGAGTTCAGGCAAAAGTATGGCCTGCAGTTACAAATCTGGACATCATCAACATATACAGTTGGCTATTGAGAGTGACCTGGAATAGAGTACAGATAGGAGGAAACTCTGGGGCACTTCAAAGTTAACAAGTAGAAGAGATTAAAAAGAACCAGCCAGTGAGACAGAAGGAAACTAGTACTCAGAAAGCAAGTGAAGCAATCATTTCAAGAAGAACAGAATCAGAGATGTCAATGCTTGATAAGTAAAATGAAGACTAAGAAATGACGTTTGGATGTAAAAATGTGGTAATCACAGGTGATCTTGACAAATGCTGTTGCAGTAAAGAAGTTAGGATGCAGCCCTGCCTAGAGTAGATTCAAAAGAATGGAAGATGAATTGGAAACAAGTATATACAACACTTCCCAAGAGTTATGCTGGGAAAGCAAGCATTATAAAAATGTCACTGAAATTCCTAAGCTAGCCAACAAAGGCAGATTTAACATGTCTAGTAGCAATACATGTATAATATACACTAGCAATATAAAAAATGAATATACTTATTTAAACATGATTTTGGGTACATAAGGAAAAACAAGTTTAAATGCCAAAAATTTAAGCAATGCAAATAGATTTGCATACACACTTAAGAACTTTATAAACAGTACTATTTTTTTTAAATTGTATTTACTCTCTACCTCAAAATGTTTAAATTTCCTTTTTATCTGGCCTGGTATATGACAGTACTATCTCATGATTATGGTTGTTTTCAAGGCCTACCCTAATAAAACAAAGGGATACAGAAATGAAAAAAATTACCTATGTATCTCGGCAAGACTTGAAGGAAAAGAGAGAAAACAGGGACTTTAAATGATGAAATACACACGACATAGACACACACATGCGATATGGTTACACAGACTAATTTTCTTGTGTAGCCTATGGACAAACACAAAACTGAGAGAATGATACAGCTGAACATGTTATTAATACACTTTAAGTGCAGAAATACCAAAAAAGGGAGAAAGAATGTGACAGAAGCAAAATCTCCTGGGGTACAGGAGTGTGGTGAGGGTTTAGATGAAACTAACTTCCCATAGCCACCACTATATAGCACTGTTGACTTTAAAGAGTTTGGCTGCTTTTGTGTATTAGGAAGATAAAGCCAGCCAGCGGTCTCCAAATCTTTCTGACTGTACGGCACTATTAGTAAAGCTGTGAATAGGGAACCCATAAATATTAATTAAGCATATACACTCTAACTGATTATAAAATATCGTAAAACACAAATACACATAAAAGATAAACAACTTTAATTTTATTGTTAATTACGATAGCTCAACATTAGGTAATATGTCACAACAAAATATTTAGGGCAAGATTCAATGTTATCAATAGCAGAAAGGGACTACTCTGCCACTTTCTTGTTGTTCAGTGATACCTTCATTTTCTTTTCTAGTCAATCCATGGTTTCTTTACATGGATATTAAAGTCTGCTCTGAAGGTTATTCAGTTCAAACCAGAAAATATAAATCCATTTAATTCAAGCTTATATAAACAGCAATATGTAGCAGGCGTGCTAAAAGCATATAAAAAGTGAGACAGTGAGCAGGCTTAGCATATGTAACACAAACATAGCTGACATGGAATTAATGAAGGCACCAACGGTAATCTGTATAATCAATATTAGTTAAGCATTAATAACTCAGGGCATGCCTAGATTTCTATTAAAAATATTACCAGAAAATGCTAAATGCTTCCTCCTAAGACTATCTGGCTAATTATTTATCAATAGAGCTAAGAGAATATTTAAGATACATTCTTAACTGGTTTATCAAGTCTGGAATATGCATATTTAATTTAAATAACTAACACTAAATATGAATTACAGTACTGTTGATAAAATGAGATATTCTCCTTTATCAACAGCATATCATTAGGATTTTGTTGGTCTTATCAAAGGCTTTCATATTCTCTGCCTTCAATTTTTTAAGCCCCGATGAAATTACTTCATTTGATTCTAAAGTTTATTTTACATTTTCCCTTTAATCAGTTTCACCTGCCTTAAAAAAAAAATCACCTAAACAGAATTACAGGATAATCCCACAAGATCTCATGTATTATTTTTAATTAGATTTTCACATTCATAACAATTCACATTCCTAAGGACATATCAGAGCTACCAAGTCTTTCTTTTCCAATTTTTCTTTCAAGGAGAGAGTTTTCAACTACAGACATGGATTCTTATAAATACAACTTCGTTAACTTAATCAAAAGAAGTTAATACTTTAGGGGATAGTTATAAAAACAGAATTTTATTCCTTTACCTATTATAAACAAAATATATGTACATGAAGCAAATCTCTTTCCCACAAACCCTATCTCCCCAGATCTGGATTGTTACTCTTCTGTGACTGCTCCCTTCCCCCTATTTAAAATTAATCTTTAATTTCATCTCAACTATCTTTTTTTAAAGCCTCCCTTCTATTTTTTTATAGCAGTTTTCCAAATTATCTTCAAAGCTTTTCTACCTAATTAGGAGATTATACAATAGGATTATTCATCCTAATAAATCTAAATAATAACAACTTTTTACAGGATATACACACACAGATGTAAACAATTAGAAATAACTGATTTTCTAATATGCCTTATAGAAGACCTCAGTTATAGCCACACCACAAATATATAAGAAAAAGGCCATGCGACAATTAACACACTGTAAAACTTCACTTTATTTCATCTGAAGTACTAGGTAAGTCTCTGTTAAGGGAGCAGTGTTCTATCAGATGATGATGATAATAACTAGCACTTAAGATTTACTTGTCAGACACCATTGTAAGCACTTAATATATATTCCCCTACTTTCTACATAAGAAAACAAGGTTAGCAGTTTGAAGTAGTAAGAAAGCACATAATTGAAAATGGATAGAGCCAGGATATAAGACAAAGACTTATGCAAAACATACTGCAAGTACTGCTAAAAACCAGTTCTCTACCAGGGTTAGTTCCCAGGAACAGGAGCTTAAGTTAGCCCCCTAACATATGAATATGTAACTTTAACTGTAGTATGATCAAATCAAATTAATGTGACTTAAAATCTGGGGAGGATAAAGAAAATGTTGTGTATACATACAATGGGAATATTGTGCAGCCTTAAAAAAGAAGGAAATCCTGTTACATGCTATACAACATGATGAACCTTGAGAACATTAGATGCTAAGTGAAATAAGCCATTCACAAAAGAACTAATGTATGATTCTTCTAATATGAAGCATCTAAAGTAGTCAAAATCACAGAAACAAAGTAGAAAGGTGGTTGCTAAGGGCTAGGGAGTAGGAAGGGGAGAATGGATACAGAGTTTCAGTTTTGTAAGATGAAAAGTTCTAGACATCTGTTGCAGAACAGTTGTAAGTATACTTAACACTACAGAACTGTACACTTAAGTATGTCAAGATGGTAAATTTAATGTTATGTGCTTTTTACCACAATAAAAAAAAATCTGGAAAAATCTCCCTTGTTGCTTCCCACCATGGGGGACTTCATTTTAGGAACCTCACAGATAAAATCTTCAATGTCACATACAAGAAATTCAGAATAACTGTAAAGGAACACATCAATGTATTACCGCAGACAATGTTCCTTCCTAAGGCTCCTCCCTCCCCACCCCGTAAGTTTGAGAGACTAGTTTTTCTCTCTCCTTCAGATAAGAAAAGACTACTTTAAAGTTACCCTAAAGTTAAAAAAAAAAAGATAAAGTTGTTCTCCACCACTTCCCCAGGTTAAAATACTAAAAAGGATGACAGTTCCCAATAATCCTTGACTGGTAAGAAACAACAAAGTGATTTGTTACAAGCAGCTGTCACAACTCTCACTATTCAAATCTTAATAGTACCAAAACATTCATCCTAAAAGTAGATTCAATTTTTGGATACAACTAAAGATGAACTGAAATAACATATTATGAGTACCATTAATTAAACTGGGAGATATAACATTGTTCTTCATTCAAAACAGACCATAACATAAACCTCCTTACCACCTAATCATCTAAATATTCTATCCCTGGCATAAGCAAACACTTTCCTAGTCTAAGTAGTTGAGGACAAAATTACACTTAAAAAAAATCTTTTCCTGGGCACCCAGGTGACTCAATCGGTTAAGCATCCAACTTGTGATTTCAGCTTTGGTCATTATCTCTTGGGGGGTGAGATCAAGCCCCCCACTCCACGCCCAGTGCCCAGCGGGGACCCTGCTTGAGATTCTCTTCCTTTGCCCCTCCTCCACTTGTGTTCTCACTCTCAAATAAATAAATCTTCCAAAAAAAATCTTTTTTCTTCAGTCTAGTAAAAGGGGGGGGAGGGAATATACAAAAACAGCAAACAAGTTACATATGATTTTTTTTAACCTCACCTGGCAAATCCTATTCTTTTTCATGCCACCTACCCAATAAACATATCTTCTTCCATATTCACATATATATATATATATAACTTATCAAGAATACAAAAAAATAGGGGCACCTGGGTGGCTCAGATAGTTAAATGTCTGCCTTCGGCTCAGGTCATGATCCCAGGGTCCTGGGACTGAGCCCCATGTCGGACTCCCTGCTCAGCGGGGAGCCTGCTTCTCCCTCTCCCTGCTGCTCCCCCTGCTTGTGCTCATGCTCTCTGTCAAATAAATAAAATCTTTAAAAAAAAAAAAATGCAAAAAATAGCTCTATATTGATTTTATTACTAATCCAATCTCATTTCATGCTGCAAGAAAACTCTCTTCCAAATTACATGGTTTGCAATCTCTTAAAATATTCCTTAAAAAAAAAATAGCCATTACAGGGGTATCAGTCAGTTAGGCATTGGACTCTTGATTTCAGCTCAGGTCATGATCTCAGGGTTGTGACACTGAGCCCCAAGCCTGCTTAAGATTCTCTCTCTCCTCCCTCTGTCCCTACCTCTCAAACAAACAAAAAAGCCATCACAGAACAGCTTTCAGTTACGCTTTTTAAATATATTATACTATAACTTCTTGAAACACAATGGCCATGGCATATAGCATAATATAAATTCATTTTCTCAAATTAAAATACCCTGGGGCTCTTTTCATTAAGTTTTAATTATAAAACTTTAAAAAATTAAACACTGGAAAAGAGTATTATTACTACTTCAATGTTTAATTATTATTTTTTTTTTTTTAAGATTTTATTTATTTGAGAGAGAGAGAATGAGAGAGAGCACATGAGAGGGGGGAGGGTCAGAGGGAAAAGCAGACTCCCTGCCGAGCAGGGAGCCCGATGCGGGACTGGATCCAGGGACTCCAGGATCATGACCTGAGCCGAAGGCAGTCGCTCAACCAACTGAGCCACCCAGGCGCCCTCAATGTTTAATTATTTGTATACCACTTTAAAATACATCCAAAACTTCTAAAAATCAAAACCTTCAGGGCATGAGCTGTTTAGGATGGTAGTTTATGAGATTAACTACAGGTTACCCACCATATTTTGAATGGAAATCTCTCCAGAATTACACACTCATCTACTTTCTTTAGCAGGAACCTGAAAATGTTATTTAATCTTTGTTTAATGACTCCAATTCATTATTAAAAATAATTTATGGTATTAGACAAGTCCTGGAACACTGCACTAAAATAAGTCCAGAATTCCAATTTTTGTTTTTTTGCCTCCTTCCCAACTTCAGTGGTATCAACTCTCTCTCTCTCCCAAGCCACATACCCATCATTCTTTCTAATGTCTATCTTCTAAGCCAGTCTGAAACTTGGAAATTAGCCCCAGGATTGTTAAAAATTATATATGAATACTGGAAAAATTAAGCCTAAAGAATATGAGGCTTTTCCTAAGAAACCCAAACCCCCAAAAATAAACCACAGTGCCTATACCTGCTCCAGCTTAGGGGCTTTCAAACTGTCCTTAAAGGACACTATAAACTTTAAGTTCATCAGCAGAGAATATGAATATATAGGGTCCCAGGTTCTCATATAAATCAGAGCAGCCCCTTAAGGTCAGTTTTATATACTGGGGTTCTACTGAGACTTCATGTGGGAGGAAGGGGTTCTACTCACCATTGGACTATAACTAATGTGCCTATCACTTTATGGGTAGAAAAACTAATGGTTTGGGGTTTATTTTCCCCTACCCCCTCATTTAAAAAAAACACAACAACACCACCATTTAAACAAAAGATTCCCTTTCCTCAATTGTTTTAGAAATGCTTATTTTGGGGTGCCTGGGTGGCTCAGTTGGTTAAGCGTCCGATCTTGGTTTCAGCTTAGGTCATGATCTCATGGGTCATGGGATCGAGACCCATGACGAGCCAGTGGGCTCCATTCTCAGTGGGGAGTCTGCTTGAGGATTCTCTCCCACTGCCCCCCTCCCCATTCACTATCTCACTAAAAATAAATAAATCTTTTAGGATCAAAAAAAGAAATGCCTGTTTTTCCCCCTAAGGATTATTTACAATACTTTCTGTGTATTTTCAACAATCTTAGTTTGAGTTGCTATCATCAGAAATAGGAAACCATACCACATATGTATAACTTTGAACAGTTATTTTTAGTTGTATACTACAAGTTTCATTGTTTTCTGTTTTCCTTTGTCTTCTACCTACATAATCTCTTTGCCATATCACCTATATAAGAGGGCACTTAGTCACCTCACCGCGTGGACTTTGGCTATTACAAGAAATATAAACCAAAAAGCTGCATCTCAGCAGTTTTAGAATTTGTACATTTTCCTTTGCTCTCAAATTCCAGTGTCTTCAATTCAAACATTTAATGAGCACCTACTGTGACTAAAATTATAACCTACCACATCAAGCAGGACTAGTAAGGTTGTGCTGTAGTAACAAAGAATTCCAAAATCCGAATGGCTTGACACAACAAAATCATTTACTACTCACTAATTTTACATGTCTGATTCAGTTTGGCAGAGGGGGATCTGTTCATCAGTCCCTCAGGAACCTACCCTCTACTTGATACATGCTTCCAAGACTGCCTTGACAAGGAAGTGTAAAAGGGAATGTGGTAAATCACATCCTGCTTTTAAACTTCCATTCACATTTTACTTGCCATAATAAATCACACGGCCTGACTTCAAAATGACAGGAAAAGGCAAGAGAGCAGAATTGGACTATTTATGAAGAATCCTGACTCCCAAGATCCCTTGCTGGCCAAACATTCAATTTCTTCTCCTTCCTACAAGTGGAATACACCTGTACCCTGCAGAAGATAACCCGGAACTCCCATCTAGTTACAGCATCAAGCTCAAAGACCAGATCTGTGGATGATATGGACATAACCTCTCTATCATGTCCAGATATGGCCCCTCTTTACAGAAACCTATTACTACAACAAGTTATCTACCTCTGCCTACACACAAAATATACAATGATATATGTATAAACATATTAATGAGGTAAGTATAACCATAAAAAATGATGTAAGAACGAGATAAGTATAACTATTAAAAAACACTCCCGTTCAAAAGAAGAGGAACAGAAGACACAACAGTCAGTGGTTCATGGTAATTCATAAACCCTGCTGAACAGACAGAGGACCGGGTACGCTCTGACTGATCAATGGGAGGAGTTTCTCAGTACAGTGTTCTCTGTGCTTCTTACTTAGTTAGCTCTGCCCTCCAAGAGTTTTTCCTTGTCTGTTATCCTCCTCACCACAAGTAAAGTAGACACAGAATGTGCCTCTTCAGCTAAGCAGAATTCTCAGCCTGCTGGCAGAAGGCTAGGGGGCAGGAACCAAGAACATTAAATCTCAATTCGTTACAATTTTTTTTTCACACTTTTTTCATGCTTGTGGTTTCCTTGGCTACACAACTCCCTGAAAAACTTAGAAGGTTCTTATCTATTTGATTCTAGCCATTTCCAAGTGCCAATATATAGACCACAGCTTTTTTTCTAGATACATCTCTTAGACTAAATTTCTTTGCTTTCCTGTCACATGAGACTGTGTCTACTTCTACTTAATTGTGAGTACCTTGGGCTTACCTTTACCTGGCTTTAGTAGGGAATCCATACTTTTAGTCTCTTTACCCTAACCAAAATGAGTTAGTAAACCATCACTCTGAGTCACCTTAATCCATTCAAATGTTTTAACAATGAAATATGGTCATAACCTTGTTTGGGTCCTTGCCATTAGACAGTTCTGATTATCTGCTCAAAAGGCTTCTCAGTTCATCTCTTACTGATTGAAGGTGAAAAGCAGTTGCTTCTTCCAATCCTACAAAATCCCCAAATTTCCGGCCTCTGTATAGATTCTCATTCCTATTTACAAAACAGCCAATCATTTTCTAGCTCATTTCCTCCATATATCTCGTCAAATGGAGCTAACAGCAGTTAAAATACAGTTCATCCCCTAAAGCTAAAAATGCAAGTTATTGCAGGCAAGTTTTACCAGATGCTTCTCTGCATTGCATCTTCCCATTCTCTAATATCAGTTTCCTTGCTGCCTGATCCTCGAACCAAAGTAACCATATTTGCGGAATTTTTGTTAGGGCACCCTACTGCATCAATTTTGATTTTAGTCAGGATAGGTGCTACATAGGTGCTGCCCAAGAGAAACATAATACAAATCGCATATATAATTCTAAGTTTTCTAGAGGCCACATAAAAAACTTAAAAATAGTGGAATTAATTTTAATAATATTTCAATATACCCAAAATAATTACATTTCAACCTGTAAACAGTATAGAATTTAAGTGCTTACCTGCATCAGGGAGCTAGCAGCTACCATATTAGAAATGCAGGGCAAAATTAAATTGTAGTAGCAAGCAAGCCCTGAAATCTCAGTGGTTTATCTTTTTATTCATGTCCATGATAAGTCAGCTGAGGGTATATACTGCATGCTTTCCCACTTAAGAGTTTAAGTTTAAGGCTAGGGCGCCTGGGTGGCTCAGTTGGTTAAGCGACTGCCTTCGGCTCAGGTCATGATCCTGGAGTCCCGGGATCGAGTCCCGCGTCGGGCTCCCTGCTCGGCAGGGAGTCTGCTTCTCCCTCTGACCCTCCTCCCTCTCATGCTGTCTCTCATTCTCTCTCTCGCAAATAAATAAAAAATTAAAAAAAAAAAAAAAAAAAAAAGAGTTTAAGGCTAATAGAGTAGTCACTTTGGTATATTTCATTGGCCAAAGCAAGTCAAATCGCTACACCCTAACGTGGGTATACCCAGAAAGAAAACCAGAAATATTAGGTAGATAGCACTAATGACAACTATATCCATTTTTTAAATCACATTTTAACACTTTCAAAGTAAGTCTTTAAGGAATTAGAATTTTTTTTTGCTAGTATACACCTACTTCAAAATGCAAAACAATTAAGTAGTAAGCTAGTTAAAACTTGAACTCTAGACTACATATAGTTTCTTTACTATGGAACTTAATTTTTTCTTCAACAAGGTTTCTGAAGATCTGATAAGAGCAACTGAAAAGATAAGACTAGCGCTCAAATACTATTCCTTTTACTTCACTTTGGCAAACAAGTACTTCAAATCTTCTTTAACTTCTTGTACCAAGCCTAAGTGATTATGGCTGCTGAAACAAGTACGGGCTGAAAAAAATTAAATGGGAGAGGAAAAGCCAAATTCCTCAAAAGTGGGGTGAAAGAAAAATAAGGAGACAAATAATACTATTCATAACTAAGGATATTTTTACCATTTTTCAAAAAGAATTCCTTATCATCTTTATAAGTTAACTTACTGCCATTTAACACTGTAACATAAAAATCAACTGCCTATTTATTTAACCAAAATATAAGGTATTACTACTTCAAAGCCTAAGGCTTCATTTTCACAGGTTTAAGGCTGAAACCCTCCAATAGATAAATGCTTATTAAATTCTATTCTACCTTCACATAAGCAACCAAAGAAAGAATTTTGGCATATCTGAGGACCCATGATAATGGCTGGATTAGATGAAATGCTGGGAATTAAAGAGTATCACAGTGAGTTATCTGTAGTAGGCAATAAAAAAGCATCACAAGGAGGGGCTTGTGTAAATAAGAGCAAATTTTGCTTAGGGAATAATGCACTGGTATGTATGTGGACTGGTTTCATATAGCATTTAATTCCTTTACAAAATCTTTGTTTTGAAGTCTGGTGTTCTAACTTATTAAATAAGAGTCTAGAATAAAATAAGCTCTTTTAAATAAAGCAAAAGTGATAACAGAACTGATAAGCAATCCATGTGGATGCTTTGCTGAGAGAAAATAATCAGACAAAGCCAAATCCCAACCAACAAAACATCCGAAACCAAATCTATGGAGTCCAAACTAAATTTTCTGATGCCAGAAATGAGACAGACAAATGTCTTTCTGCTACCCAAAGAAATTATCACCCATTAAAACTTTAATTTTTTTATTTATTTGAGAGAGAGAGAGAGCACAAGCAGGGGGGAGTGGCAGAGGAAGAAGAGAAGCAGGATCCCCGCTGAGCAGACAACATGTCATGGGGCTGGATCCCAGGACCCCAGGGTCATGACCTGAGCCAAAGGCAGACGCTTAACCGACTGAGCCACCCAGGCGCCCCTCACCCACTAAAACTTTATAATCCTACAATAATGTCCTAGAGATGGTGGAAAATACGTTTTTTTGCATGTTTTATTGATGCTAACAAGCAGCTAATTTAGACTCCCCATTCCTAAAAATTTCCCGAAACACCTTCCTTTTTACCACTCTCTTGTTCAGTTTTATCTGTTCTCACGACTCCATGTCCATCACTGCTACAGAATTGCAGTCCTTCATCTCTACTACCAACAGTCATTTCAACCTAGAACTACAAATTCAATCCATTAAAACTGCTTTCCCGGTGCACCTGGGTGGCTCATTGGGTTTTAACAGCGTTTGCCTTTGGCTCAGGTCATGATCCTAGAGTCCTGGGACCCAGCCCCGCATCCCTGCTCAGCAGGGAGTCTACTTCTCCCTCTCCCTCTCCCCCTGACTTGTTCTCTCTCTCTCTTCTCTCTCTCAAATAAATAAAATCTTCAAAAAATAAAAACAAAAAACTGCTTTCCCTTTGCTTCCCCCAGATCAGTTTCCCTTCCCAAATCTCCCAATGATATGACCTTTTTTAAAACAAAGGACTAATCTCTTATTTCCAATAGCTAATCACCAAATCTTGTGGATTTGTTTTTTGAAATGTCTAACAGCATTTTTACTTCCTTACTTTATTCCTGTATAACTGAAATAGTGTGACACTTATGAAACAACTAAGTATTTCTCACACCCTGTCCAAGCTGTTATTATGAACAACCCAAATATCATGGGATTTTTGACACCAAAATTAAGTCCAATCTTATATATTAAATTTCTTTTTTAGAAACTCAGCAATCCAAAAACAAACCAACCAACCACCAAAAAACTTAGCCATCCAAAATGTCCCCTAATCAAAAACAAGAGAGAACAAGACCTACATTTCCAAAAGCTTTTTAGTAAAGAAACCTCAAATATATACAAAATTAGAACAATATAATAAACCCCAATGTACCCATCACCCAATTCAACAATCAACTCTGGGACAATTCTGTTTTTCTATATCTACACTGCTTCCATATTATTTTGAAACAAATCCCAGATGTAACATTTGTTCCACAAATACTTCAGTAAGTATTGCTCAAAGATACAGAATTTATATTTTTAAAATCTTTCATCATTTTATTCTTATAATACACAAAACGTATAGTGTTTAACAAAAAAAAAAAAAAAAAAAAAAAGACTTCAGGCAAAGTCATTTAATTCTTCTAAACTCCCTCACACTCAGGCACGACTACGTCTAAAATTCCTTTTGCTTCTCTTGGCTTTTCCCCCCACAGGTTTATAGGTTGGTTTCTGAAACATAATTCTAAATGTCGAGTCTTTGAAAAGCTACAAATTTAACAAAATTACACAACTCAGAGTGGTATGAAATAAACAGGTACTATGCATCCCAAACATCTGAACAAAGTTAATTAATTCAGAAGTAAACAGGTAAAATTTACCTTATGTATTACTACACAAATCTATGTTTATTTTGTATCTACTACTGATTATTTCTTCATGTATTCGTTCTCAATAAAAGCCGAGATAGAAATGAGTAAGAATTTAAAAAAAATAAAGGTGCATTCTACACTGGAAAAAAAAAAATGACTCAGAAATGACTGCTGAATTCCAAAAGAAGATAGACATGTTAACTATAATACAAAACAAAGGAAACAGATGCTATTAAAACAAGCAGTAATTTAAAGGAGGCAGGAGTCACAAAAGGCTATGGGACAAGGTAGTACCTAAGCTAAGCCTTCAAAGATGTCAACCAGGTTACTCCTCTCTGCTCCTAAAGTACTGTAGTTCAATGTTAGTATACCATTACCATGTCATATTACAATCTTATACATGTCTGCTAATCCAATGGTTCTCAAAGGGAAGAAGGTGGAGTTTTGCCCTCCTGGGGACCTTTGACAATGTCTGAAGCCATTTTTTATTGTCATGAATTATAAGGTAGGGAGTGCTAACTGACATCTAGTAGGTAGAATTAAGGGATGCTACTAAACATCCTAAAATGCACAGGAGAGGGATACCTAGGTGGCTCAGTCGGTTAAGCATCTGCCTTCAGCTCAGGTCATAACCCCAGGGTTTTTTGGGATGAGTTCTGCATGGGGCTCCTTGCTCAGTGAGGAGCCTGCTTCTCCCTCTGCCTGCCGCTCTCCCTGCTTGTGCTCTCTCTCTGACAAGTAAATAAATAAAATCTTTTTAAAATATTAAAACATTTTTAAATTTTAAAAATTAAAAAATAAAATGCACAGGAGACCCCCACCACAATCAATCATCAGACCCAATATATCAATGATGTGGATATTGAGAAACTGGTCTAACCTGTTAGATTATGAACAACTTTAGTGCATCTTTGTATCCCCAACATCTGGCACAGCAGGAACTCTCTAAGTATCTGTGAATTCAACAGACTTCAATTTAAAGGCAATGGAATACAATTTTACATATCAAATATACCTCAATACAGTTGAAATAAAAAAAAAAGGTAACAGAGAAGTCGGTGAAGATTTTAAGGAAAGCAACAGCATGACCTGTGTTTAGGAAAGAGAACTTCTGTAAATAAAGAATATACTGGAACAGTCTTCAGTATCTTCCAAAATTTAAAATCCATATACTGTAATCTCTAATCCAGGAATTTTGCTTCTAGATATTTATCTTTCATATATATATACTTTATCTAAGGGAAAAAAGAATACATGTATATAAGGATATTTATAGCAATATTAGCTGAAATATGACTGAAAAGAAATACCCATCAATAAGGATCTTATTAAATAAATGACAAGATATTTGTTCAATAGAATACTTTTGCTGCCATTGCTAAGTATGTGAGAACTTTATGCTTGTAGTATTGAGAGATCCAACATAAAAATTTCAAATGCAGCCGAATGGGTATAGCATGGTATAATTCCAAGAATAGCAGAGAATATATAGGTATGTTAATGTTTGTACATGTATCCTTCCACTAGAAATATCCCATACACTGAAAAAAAAAAAATGGTGTCAACTATACTTCAATAATAAACTTTAAAAAAAGAAAAAAACCTGGTAATGATGGCTACCTCTAGGGTAGGGAATTGGGGGGTTAAAATAAGGAGGGAAGGAAACGAACTTTTTTATAATTATCCTTTTATACTTTCTGAATTTGTGCCTTGTGCAGGTATTGCTTATTCAAGAAATAAACACATTTTTTTAAAAGAATTTTAAATGCACTGGGGAAAGATTGAGGCTTGGAGAAAGATTAAATGTTATAAACAATAGCCTAGAACAGTAAAAGCCGGACTAACAATATGAGAAGGGAGAACAGATCACAAAAATATGGCAGAGATAAAACCAAAAGGACTTAGAACTTTCTACAAAGAAACAGAGAAGAGTTAACCCTGCATCAGCATCCAAGCTGCTAAAAGTACTGGAGAAAAAAAACACAATTGTGCTAATAATTACTCAAGTGGGCACCCAGCAAACCCTGCAATTCTGTATTTCATCAGTAATTTTACTTTCTAATTCTCTCAGACGACCATTTCATATCTTCTTCCTTCTTAAATTTCTATCACCTGACCTCCTCACCCATCTCAGCTTATTACAAAAGAAAATTAGAAGCAATATAACAAGAATTACCTTATCTTCCTACCAACACACCTGCATCTGCAAAGCTCTATCTTATGCCCTTTGTGTTAAAAACAGGATTATCCCTATTTTTATCAGTGGCCAACCCCTATACTTGTGTCCTGTAGTTCATCCTGCTTGCCCTCTTAAAAATTTTCCTCTATTATACCTTCTTTCTGCATCATCAATTTCCCACTCTTTATTGAGATATTCACAAGAATGTCTCGACCTCAAGTCCACCTCCAGCTACCATCTCCTGTTTCAAAATTCCTCTTAACAGAAAAAAACCCTTAAAATATTAGTCTGTAATTACTATCGCTACTTCCTCTTCCCTTAATCTCCTTTTCAGTCATTCTATGCAGGCCTTCCTCACCAGCACTCCACTGAAACCCCTTGTCACCAACAACCCATTTCTCTAGCAATCTTTAATTTCCTCCACGATATCTGAAAAGTTAAGAACTATCTCCTCCATTCTTAAGCAGTTTATTCACTTGGCTTCCTGCATATCACTCTCTCCCATTTCCTTTGCTGGCACCTCCTCTAATTCTCGCCTCCTAAAAATGCTAAAATGTATGGGATTCAGCTCCAAGGATTTCCCTCAATTTTGGCTGTTCTAAGTTTCAGTCACTGAATTTCTATTTGGTTCTTCTACAGATCTGCTATGTCATTTTTGTTAGTGTCTCTAACTCTGTTAAAAAGTGCTCAAGATTGGCTTTTATCTCAGACCATAGTAAACAGTTTGTGTTGGGTCTATGTTTGAGAATTCTAGTATCTAGAGTTCCAACGTATCTTATTTCAGTTGTCTGCCGGTTCTCACTCATGCTGTTTCATCTCCTCATATGCCCTGTTACCTCTGATTCTGTGCTCAACATTACATTTGAAAACCTAGAAAAATAATTCGAAGCTCAGAATGACACTATCTTCCGATCTCTTCTCTAGCTATATTCTTTCTCTACTACATTATTTCCAAGCCAGCTGCACCTCAAAATCACTTGGGGACTTTTAAAATATATCTTTCCTAAACCTCATGAAGGGCAATTAAATCAGAATTGGGAGGAAAGTGAACACAAGTTGTTGGCATTTTTTTAAGTTGCCTGTCACAGCTTATTATGCAGCCAAATAAGATTTCATCCAGTCACAACTATCTACATTAATGACTCCCAAAATTTTATCTCTAGCCCAACAGTGTATCCACCTGTTTACCTAAACCATCCACATGAATATCTAATAAGCATTTTATATTTAACAAAGCCAAAACAGAAGTCCTAATTCTCCCTTAACTCCACCCTTCCCCAGACTTTCCTTATTACTAGCCTGGCCAAATTCAGTATCCTCTTTTGCCTAGATTATTGCACTAGCCTTGTGCTGACTTCTGCCATTCCAACTCCCACCCACCCCATCCCCATCTGCCACAAGGATCTGCCAGAGTGATCTTTTAAAAACACATAAAATGGTATCATTTCCATACTCAAAATCCTTCAGTGTTTTCCTATTAAAAAGATAAATAGGGGTGCCTGGCTGGCTCAGATGGTAGAGCATGGGACTCTTGATCTTGAGGTAGTGAGTTTGAGCCCCATGATGAGATTACTTAAAAATAAAATCTTTAAGGGGCGCCTGGGTGGCACAGTCGGTGAGCGTCTGACTCTTGGTTTCAGCTCAGGTCGTGATCTCAGGGTCGTGAGATCAAGCCCCACATCCGTGGGCTCCATGCTTAGCATGGAGTCCACTTGGGACGCTCTCTCCTTCCACCTCCCCACAGCGCTCTCTCTCTGGAATAAATAAATAATCTTAATAAATAAAATCTTAAAAAAAGATAAATAAAAATCCAAACAGCTTACCATGGCCTGTATCATCTGGCCCCTGCCTACTTCCAATCTCATCTTCCAACACCTCTCATTCACTAAGCTCCAACTATCTCAGTCCATTTCCTCTTCCAGGAATATTCTTTCCTCTAGATCTCAATAACAGGCTCTTTTCTTAATGTTCAGATCTGTACTTCAATTCCATTTCCTTATAAGGAGGTATTTCCTAAACATCCTACCTAAAATAACCACCATCCTCCAGCTTTTCCATGTTCCCTACTATTCCATAACCCTATTTTATTTTCTTCATAACACTAATTATCTAAAATTACTGTTGGCTATTTATCTTCATCCACTAAAACACAAAATTCATGAGAGTGAGGACTCTGTCTCTTTACTATTGCAAGAACCTAAAAAACATTACCTGGAATACTTTAGCATACCCTCAAACATCTGTTGACTGAATGAATGATATAGATTGCTCTCATCTAGGCTGCTGGGAGGATGATGTTACTACTTATCAGAGGAGAATTTATGAGATTTATGAAAAGCATCGCAACACGTCAAATACCCTCATAAAATAAAGTTGAATACAAAAACTATTCCAAGAACCACTAAAATGACCGAGTATTTTAGAGACTAGTTGTTTTTGTTTTTGTTTTTAAGATTTTATTCATTTATTTGACAGAGAGAGACACAGCGAGAGAGGGAACACAAGCAAGGGGAGTGGGAGAGGGAGAAGCAGGCTTCCCGCGGAGCAGGGAGCCCGATGCGAGGCTCGATCCCAGGACCCCGAGAGATCATGAACTGAGCCAAAGGCTGACGCTTAACAACTGAGCCACCCAGGCGCCCCTAGAGACTAGCTTTAATAAAGTTATTCTTAGATTAAAATACGACACTATAGATCAATGTATCAATGAAAGCATACTAATAAAAATCACACATTAGGTGATTTCCATTCTGTTGTGTCTATCCAGAATTCTAATTTGCATTATTATTACTGGCTATGCTATGGAATAAATTCAGTTAATGACAGATTGAATATACTATTTAAAAAAATATTTAAAAACAGACACGAGCAGCCATTTGTTAAAGATGCACCTAATGAGGAATGTCTGGGTGGCTCAGTCGGTTAAGCCTCTGACTCTTGATTTCAGCTCAGGTCATAATCTCAGGGTCATGAGATCAAGCCCAACATCCAGCTCCACCTGGAGGGTGAAACCTGCTTGAGATTCTCTCCCTCTCCTTCTGCCTCTGTCTCTGTGTGCATGAGCATGTGTGTGCTTGCTCTCAAAAAAAAAAAAAAAAAAAAAGGGCGCCTGGGTGGCTCAGTTGGTTAAGCGACTGCCTTCGGCTCAGGTCATGATCCTGGAGTCCCGGGATCGAGTCCCGCATCAGGCTCCCTGCTCGGCGGGGAGCCTGCTTCTCCCTCTGACCCTCCCCCCTCTCATGTGCTCTCTGTCTCTCTCATTCTCTCTGTCTCAAATAAATAAATAAAATCTTTAAAAAAAAAAAAAATGTATCTAATGAGTTCAATTAGTTGACCTCTAAAAGATTCCATGACTTAAATTGCATAATTACATCAGAAAAATAGTGCTATTATATTTACCAATGTTAGAGATATGAGACTGCTTTAAGTATCATCCTCAAAGAATTACTCATGGATGTGTGAGTGCTATATTTCCATAGGATACTAAGAAAATAACAAGTGTCACCAAAAACATACATTAAAGGTTGATTTTATTTTGAAAGGCATATAATATACTCTAGGTATTTTTCTAGATGTAAGAATTATAAATCGAAATACTCAATGTCTTGCAGAAACTCTTGAATTGTATCAGATGACCATAAATCAATACAAACTAAACTCAAAAACTATGCTTCAAGTTTCTAAATTACTTTGCTCAAAAAAAATCTAGTAAGGGGCACTGGGGTGGCTCAGTTAGTTAAGCATCTGGTTCTTGGTTTCAGCTCAGGTCATGATCTCAGGGTCATGAGATCAAGCCCTGTTTTGGGCTCCGCGATCAGCGGAAATCTGCTTGAGATTCTCTCTCTCCCTCTCCCTGTGTCCCTCCCTGACTCGAGCTCATTTGCTCTCTCTCAAATACAAATCTTAAAAAAAAAAAAAAAAAATTTTTTTAGTAAGAACTTACATGTACCCAAAACTCAGCATGACAAACTTGAAGGCAAACAAATGGAGAAAATATTTGTGGTAACAAAAGATTAACGTCCTTAACATATAAAGATGTCTTAAAAATTTTTTTTACAAATTAGTGGGGGTGAAACATACAAAAAAAAAACATGAAAGGCAACTGATGAAGCATAAACAGCCAATAAACAGGCAAAAATGTTAAAGTTCCCCAATAATAAATGAATGCATTAGACTCTACTTATACCCTCCAAAACTTTGCTCATTTGATAAAATGATATCCCAGTATGAAAGAAGTATGGAAAACCTGATACTCATACAATGCTGGTACAAGAGCACTTATGCAATATATAAAAAAAGCCTTAAATAGTTAACATTCTTTAACCTAACAACTCCACTTCTAGTACTTCCGCATAAGGAAGGAATTAGAAATGGGAGCAAAGATTTCTATGTAACAGGAAAAAAATGAGAACCTAAACACTTGACAATAGGGGATTAGTTAAATCATGGAACATCCATACAAAAATACTTAGTAATGAAACGAAATAATCATATAGAAAAAAACCACTGTAGGAAAATACACACAATACATTGTTTGAAAAAAGTTACAAAGCTGTCATGTATATAACCTCAATTTTATCAAGACACTTAATAGTATATAATATACACAGAAAAAAAGACTGGAAGATTATATAGCAGAATACTAGTAAATAACTTATCAACTTTACTCACGGTAGTATTACTAGTATTTTTTTTCCTGTTTCCTTTTCAGAGCTGTCCTGAATTTCTGTATCTATGATTCTTTTTCTTTACTATATTTCTTTTCTATTGGACTGATAATTTTCTATCTCCTGCCCCAATTTATAAGTTAAAAATTGCATTTTTATTCTCTTGATACTTATATCAAAATTTAAATTTCTGCAAAAAAAACTAAAACTATTCTCTCTAAAGATTATCCTAAAAATGACAAGGACCTTTACCCACACCTGGATTCCTTGGTTTTCATGTTTAACATTCCATTTATTCTCCAACAATATAAACATTAACTACCAAGAGTAATTGCTATATATTAAAACACAATTGATAAAATGAGTTCATAATGATATTCCAAAAAACTAAGGGGAATCTCTAATAGAAGCTAGGAGACAAACTCATTCCAAAAACAGATAAACAAAAGGAATGAATTTAATAGTTTATCCTGCCTTTCTTGTACAAACTGTACTTCTGGGTAACCAAATAGCTAATGAGGGAAAGTGTTTTCTGGAAGATTCAAAGCTGTAACACAAAAGGATTCAGAAAATTAGAAAAGTCACCACTTTACAAACCTTAATGAAATAACGAATCCAAATGACAATGAAAAGCTGGTAAAACATTAGTTGAGAAGCAGAGAGTTGGAGGCACATCAAGCAATAAAATACACAGTCCCTGTTTGAATCCTAATTTGAACAAATTCTAAAAAGGCCTTTAAAAAAGTTTTTTAAAATTTATTACTGAAGTATAATTGACATACAATGTCATATTAGTTTCAGGTGTACAACATACTGATTTGACAATTTCATACATTATTCAATGCTCATCACAATAAGCATAGCACCATGTGACACCATATGTTATTACAGTACTACTATTTTATACTCCCTATGCTGTACTTTCATCTCTGTGGTTTATTTATTTTATAACTGGTAATTTGTACCTCTTTATCCCCTTCAACTATTAAAAAGACTTTTTTTAATCAATTGGGGAAAACTAAACATTGCAAGGATATTAGGTAATATTAAAAGATTACCAGAAATTTAGGGTATAGTAAATAACGGTACTGTGCTTATATTTTTAAAAATCCTTATTCATCAGAGTAGGTCTCAAACATTTAACTCTTCTAAACTCATGATCACTTTAACTCTCAAAAATTGCTGAGGATGTCAAGGAACTTTTGTTCTGTGAAATATACCTATTTGCCAGAGGACAGGGTGAGGGAGAATGGCTATGAAGTAGCACATGGGAACTGATAGGAGTGATGAAATGATACTACATCTTGAGTATGGTGGAGATTACATAACTGCATGCAGTTGTCAAAATGCAGAATTATGCGTTAAAAAGGATGAATTTTACTGCATGTAAATTATGTCTTTATAAAAAATGGGAAAACTTGGTTAAATATTTGAGGACCTCAAAGGGCCTTTGTTTACATAAGCATATATATCCATATTACCATATCAGGCATCAAAATTGGGAAAATTTTAAAGCTGTATTTATTAATTTTAAAATAATAAACTCATTAAATGTTAACAAAAATAACATTTTAATGGAAAATAGATTTTCAAAAAAGTAAGCACAGTAGGAAGTTTTTGCAAATCTCATTAACATCTAGCTTATTAGGAAACAACTAGATCTTCGTATCAGCTTCTGTGTTCAATCTGTAGTGTTATCACATATTGTGTAGCCTCAGGAAAATTCCACTGTACACACTATATGTGCGGTGAGAGTAAAAAAGGCAAATAACATCTTAGTATTATTATGAAAATAGCTTTGACCTCACAAACCCCCATGAAAAGGGTACCAGGGGCTCCCAGACCACACAAGGAGCGTTCCATCAGTATTTTGGGGTAAAATTTTACAATTCTGAAATTCTATTTTAAAATACTCCAGCAAGAGGGACACCTGTATGGCTCAGTCAGTTGGTCTTGGAGTTGTGGGAAGAACCCCATGGAGGGCCATGCTTGACAAGGAGTCTGCTTGAGATTCTCCCCTTTTCCCTCTCCCTCCCCCCAACCCCGCCTCCCATTTCCCCACGTGCACACACCTTCTAATAAATACTATCTTAAAAATAAATAAATAAAATACTCCAGGAAGAATAAAATTTTAAATAGCAGAAATACAGGAAACAAGAATGACAGAATACTGACAAATGCTGAAGCTGGGAGGTGGTTACATTAAGGTTCATTATACATTTTTCTGCTTGTATGTATTTTTGAAATTTCCTATAATTTTTAAAGTTACAAGTATTTTATTGTGAGTTAAACTGTTAATTCTGAGTGCCTGGGTGGCTCAGTCAGTTAAGTGTCTTGCCTTTGGCTCAGGTCATGATCTCAGGGTCCTTCCGCATAAGGCTCCCTGCTCAGCAGGGAGTCTGTTTCTCCCTCTCCCTTCCCCCTGCTCGTGCCCTCTCTCTCAAAATCTTTTTTAAAAATTAAAAAAATAAACAATTTTTTAGCCACTTCTGTGATCACTATTATTTCCTCATTTCCCATTCATTTCCTCTGGAAACATTTTTCCACTTAATCCTTCAGTAGTTAAGTTTAGTAAGGGTCTTTGAATAGTAAACTCTCAGGTCTTGAATTAAAATGTCTTTCATTACATCCTAACTCTTGAGTAGAAGTTTAATGGCATACAGAATTCTTGGCCGCTGGTTATTTTCTGTTGGTACTATGAAGATATTACTAAACCATCCTCTGGGATCTGTGTGTGTGGCTGATGACAAATTTGTAGGTCTGTAATTTCTTTGTAAATAATTTGTCTTTTCTTTCTGCTAAATGTAAGATTACCTTTCTCCATAATTTTAGGGGTGAACTTATTTCTGTTTATCTTAATACTTGGAAGTAAGATTTTCATCTGCAAACTGTATTTCTTCAACACAAGAAAATTCTCATCCATTATCTCAACAAATACTGCTTCTCCTGCCATTCACTCTATTCTCTTTTTCTAAAATTCCTACGTTGGTAGCTCTCAATCTATTTTTCACGTCTCCTGACTACTCGTTCATTATCTCTATGCTATATTTTGGGCAAATTCCTTAGTATATTACTACTGACTCACTCTTTTTCTAGGTCTAGCCTAAAAGTTGTCCTGTTTCCTCCCTCCCCCGGCCCCTCCACAAATTTCTCTATTTCATCCAAGACAATGCTGACAAGACACACCACTACCAGTAAAAAAGAAAAAGCACTGTCAATTAAACATTGACATGGATTGTAAGATGTACTCCAATTTCAGAAATATCAAAATGTTCAACAATGTGTTTTAGAAGCAAATGTTTCTCATTTCTAATTGCTTCTTTTACATATCTACCCTCCTTTTACAACTTTTCTAAAAATGCTACAGCTTTATCTCATTGACAATTATAAACATACTAATTAAACTCTTCAATAGGTTGTTCTTTCTTTAATATGACATGAATTCATTTCCAAACTGTTGATTTTATTGGCTATCTTTCATAGATTTTATGTTTATCAGGTATTCTGGAATTTTGGTTTTCAGGCTTATCTTGAGTAAAATTTTTCTCTGTATTACAGCTCCATGTCTGGAATTTTTACAAGTGCTTCCACCAAGTCTCTCTGGCCCCAGTGCAGATCCATGTCTTATATTGGCTTTAGAGAAAATACTGGAGATATCACAAATTCAGACACTGAGCTAACAATTCAATGGTTCAGACCGGTTCAGATGCTGATCACAGATTCTGTTCCTGTCCTATTTCCTTGTGTCCTCTTCTCATTTCTGTAAGTATAAGTCTCATTTAAGCCATACCTTGGAGTAAGAGAGCAGCACCATTTTTTTTTTTTTTTAAGCTCCCCTCTAACACAAGGGAGCCCTATTCCAGCTTGGTTTTAAGCAGTGAATCTGATCCTTGGCTCTTCCTCATGTGGGGTTACTTTTATCTATATTAATAGATAATTAAATACGCTATAATTCCTGACCTAAATACTTAGCAGATATGTTCATCCTATTTTTTTTTTTTAAAAAGTTACTAAAAATTAAGCGGGATAAAAGAACTGTACAGGCAATATAATTATAATATTAAAAAAACGCCTATGACACCAAGTTTGATTCCTGAGAGATTAGAGATTTCCACTTTCTACATTAAAATTTCCATACCAAACATGTATCACTTTATAAGCAGATAAAGCAAACTTTAATAAAGTATAGGAAATACATAATTATGATAACACTAAAATCGAATGAACAAAAAAATATTGTTGGGGAAAAATCAGAATATGAGTGATTTTCCCAAGCTCTGAAATAAAAATTTAGTGAAAGACCATGGCATGCATGTACAGGGTACAGATTCCCAACTGAAGAACTCAGAACTAGAACAAAGCAGGGTATAATGTACAATACCTAACTAAAAGGTCCTCACGTTATACTGAATAATAAAACTTTAAGGTCTACATAAAACAATAGCTAGACTGGACCCCTATTTGTGTAAGAGGGCTAAAAGATCTACCAATCACTTTAAATCATCATGGGTCACAGACATGCACATTTTTTCCCATTCTTTCTTTAGCTCTAAAAAGACTGCATTTCCACCATACACCACTTTTCAAGCAGTAGGTTTGGCCTTTTAGCAGTATTTATACATTCCTATAATCAGGCAGTTCTGACATGTGATTCCTTAGACAAAACCAAAAACCATTACTTTTATTTTGTTAGAATTGCCAATGAAGTTGTTCCAGAAGACACTCGCCCCACTTACCATGAAAAAATAGGCTAGTATCTTTCTCCAAAAAATGAAAAAAAAAAAAAAAAAAAACCCATATTGATGCAAATTAAACAGCAGAACATCCAATCAGTGTAGTACAGAAA
Source organism: Mirounga leonina (assembly GCF_011800145.1). Classification (NCBI taxonomy): domain Eukaryota; kingdom Metazoa; phylum Chordata; class Mammalia; order Carnivora; family Phocidae; genus Mirounga; species Mirounga leonina. The sequence goes on along the minus strand of NW_023270377.1, from coordinate 57,397,588 downwards.
AACGACAACCAGAAAACCAAAAAACAAAACAAAAAACAACCAAAACCCTAAAGGCTGTTGTGAAAGCCTTGGGCCAGTTTCCTTCCCTACCCAAATGTTAGAATAGTAACAAGATTACTGCAAGAAAGAATTTCGTAACTAAAAACACCTAAACAGTAGCTGACATCTCTCTCTCTCCCTTTTGCCCGTTAATACTTAAATTAACCATAAAAGTTTTAAAAATCCAACTTTTTGTAATGTTTCCATTCACTATTAATTTTAAAAAGCACAGCTACCAATTAGTTCACAACTATGCAGTTTTTCAAGGGTAATGGGAAATTCCAAACATGAGGTTTTTTTGCTCTAAAGAAGTAATGATTTCCATAAACTTTTCTTCCTACCTCAAACACCTGACTGAATTTCAAATACACCCAGTCTTAAAGAATAAATTTGTATTCATATAGAACAAAATCTGGTAAAGAACTAAAATTTGAGAGACTGAATAAGTCTTGGTTTGAACTTTGGGGAAATTTTCTGACTAGAAAAAACTTTGGAAAGATATATAAATCCATACTTTGTCTCTTCCCACCCATTTTCAAATACACAGCAATGGTAGACAAAGTAAAACTTCAAAAACAGAAGTTCTCTAAATCAAATCAACATGCATTTTCTCAGTGAAAAAGAAACAAATATTAACAGTGAGTGGGGTTGGAGCTTGGGGCATGATGAGCTGCTCTACCTTCCAAGGAAAATGGGGATCTGGTTTCTAAGGGGTAAGAGGCACTAAACATACCCATCACGAGGAGGGGTCCAGAGTCAGACTCACTGCCTTGAACAGTTTAAAACTGCCTCTGAAGTAGAGGTCATTTTTGTTAAAGGGGAGCTTAAGAAAAACAAAAAGTCAAAGAAATTCCAGAGTCCCAGTAAAAGAATCTGTGTCTTCTCATTCATTGTGAAAATTATATTATTTCCATACTTATCAAATACAAAAATTCAAACCAAAGATGAAAAGTTTTAAGCATTTCCTCTGCGCATACTATGCTCTAACACAGACAAAAAAAACTTTATTCTTAGTTTCAGGTAAAACACATCCTAAAATAATTTATCTGGCTTCTTGCCAATTAAAAAGACAGTACACCAAGGGGCATTTTCCTCTTACCAAATCTTCCCAAAATTAAAATTTCCAGGTTCCATTACTAAATATGCCACTGTATACTATGCAGCATTTATTCTCATTCTTTTAACTTTTATTTTCTCAAATTTTTTCCCTATTTCTTTAAAACTGGGACAAAATTCGCATTTAATGGCGTTCTGGAGTACTTCCTTATTTTACCCTTCCTTGTCACCATTCAATAAACTAAATTACCACTTTAAAAAGTCCATTTTAGGGGCGCCTGGGTGGCTCAGTCGGTTAAGCATCAGATTCTTGATTTCAGCTCATTCTTGATTTCAGCTCAGGTCATGATCTCAGGGTCATGAGATCGAGCCCCGCCTTGGCTCTGCACTGGATGTGGAGCCTGCTTAAGATTCTCTCTCTCCCCCTCTGCCCCACCCCTGATCTCTTTCTAAAACATAAAACAAAACTAAGTTAAATTTGTAAAGTAAAATTTGAGAATAAAAAGTCCATCTTGTATCTAATTCATACAACGTTGCTATTCTGATAGTATTTTAGAAATAAACCACTGTACTGAAATATTTAGTGCTCTGTAACAATCTACTTCATAAATCCACAAAATCACAAATTAATCTCCTAGGATTTTTTTAACATGTATAGATCTCTACGACCTTTAATTTTGCTCAAACTTTAATTGGTTTCTAAAAACTACCAGCTGTATCTTTAGGAGTCTGTCATTCTATCAGTATTCTGAAACTTTTTGGTCTCAGAACTCCTTCTAAACTCTTAAATATTACTGAGGTCTCCAAACACTTTTGTTCATGTAGATTATATATTTTAATGGGTGGCTCAATCACTAAGCATCTGCCTTCAGCTCAGGTCATGATCCCAGGGTCCTGGGATCGAGCCCCACATCAGGCTCCCTGCTCCGGGGGAAGCCTGCTTCTCCTCCCACTCCCCCTGCTTGTGTTCCCTCTCTCGCTGTCTCTCTCTCTCTCTGTCAAATAAATCAATAAAATCTAAAAAAAAAAAAAAAAAAAAAAACATATGAGAAACTATGATTTTCTGTTTTAAGAATAATAAATCCATTACATGTTAACACAAATTAAACATTTTATGAAAAACTACTATTGTCCAAAAATATAAACAAAAGCTTAATGAGAAGACCATGTTTTACATTTTTGCAAAACTCTTAAAAAATGCCTAGGTTAAAAGAAAACAACTAGAGTCTCATATTTTGCCTCTGCATTCTGTTGGCAGCATGTAGTCTGGAGTGAAGCACAGACTGAATATCCAGTCTTACAAAGATACGTGGCTGGAAAAGGAGGAGTAATTTGATTGCCTTTCAGCATTCTTTGATACTATATACCAAACTTGACAAGTGGCAGTTTCTTATAGGTCAGTTGTACTGTAAAACCTGAAACCATATTGACAAACTTTCTACACACTTGTGATTGGTCTATCTCAAACTCTGAATGGATCTTTTTACCCCTGCATGATTTTGTAACATGAATTGATATCTGACAACTACTGGTTCATGGAGTTATCGTATAGGTCCTCCAAATGTTGGCACATTTCTTTATAATACAGTAACCCCAAAAAAATCCCATTTATTAATATCACTCTCCATCTCATCAGAAAAGTATTTTATTAGTAAAGCTATCAAATTCATAGTAGTAGTTTCGAGTTTTACAAAATTCTAATTTTCACTGGAAAACCCAAATTTTATCATTGGTAGCAAATACCGTCAGGCTTTTTTCCTTTAATTAACCAGCTCACTTAATTCTTTTTTTTTTTTTTTTAAGAAAATATTTGCTCTTAAATACATGAATCTCTCAATAACCATAGTTTGTCAGTTGTTCAAGAAAAAACAATCTTTTATGAAAATAGCATATAATTCACCTTGCAACTCCTACAACTGCACAATCAAAAAAAAAATTTTTTAAGACAATCACCTTATTTTGGTATACAGCAGAAATGCTTTGTTAAAGCATACTTCCCATTTTATCACAATGAATACTACAAAGACAAGCAGCAAGAAGAGCAAATTAAAAATAGAATGAGATACCACTTCACACCCATTAGGATATCAGGATGGCCATGATCAAAAATAAAGACCATTGTAAATGTTGGTAGGAATGTAGAGAAATTGGAACACTCAGTGGTGTAGTCCCTTTAGAAAAAGTTTGGCAGTCCCTCAAAACATGAACAGTTAGCATACAACCAAGCAATTCCACTCTTTTGTATATACTCAAAAGAAACAAAAACATGTCCACACAAAAACTGTCCACAAATGTTCATAGCAGCATTATTCATAATAGCCAGAAAGTAGAAACACTGTCCCTCAACTGGATATATACTGCAGTCTATTCATTTACCTTACTGTGGAATATTATTCAGCCACAAAAAAGGAATGAAATACTGACACAGGCTACAATACAGATGAACCTTGAAAATATACTAAATGAAAGAAGTAGATACAAAAATCCACAAAATGTGTTATTCCACTGATACGAAATAACAGGCAAATTCAGAATAGGCAAATCCAGAGAGACAGGAAGTAGATTAGTGGTTGCCAGGGGCTAAGGGGAGGGAGGAAATGAGGAGTTAACTGTTGATGGGCATGGGTTTTTTGGTGAAAACACTCTAAAATTAGATAGTGGTGATGGTTGTACAAGTCTGTGACTACATAAAAACCACTGAATTATATACTTCAAAGAGTGAATTTTACGGTATGTGAATTATATTTCAGTAAAGCTATCTTTTAAAAAAGGAAATACAGCACTCAAGGGTCGAGATTTAGTAAAAATAACTATTTTGACTGGTTCATCAAGATCATTCTTGAGTGAAAAGTGCATTTTTCTTTAACTGCAAGTACATGATCATGAAGAATACAACAACTAGTAGTACAGTTTGGTGCCACTAATTTCATTTTTGCTAAGACACAAGCCATTTTGTGAAAATGTAAACACAATGAGGGGCGCCTGGGTGGCTCAGTCATTAAGCGTCTGCCTTCAGCTCAGCTCATGATCCCAGAGTCCTGGGATCGAGCCCCACATCGGGCTCCCTGCTCAGTGGGAAGCCTGCTTCTCCCTCTCCCACCCCCCCTGCTGTGTTCCCTCTCTCACCGTGTCTCTCTCTGTGAAATAAATGAAATCTTAAAAAAAAAAAAACAAAAACGTAAACACAACGAAAAAGGCAAGTAACTATAGTATTAAGAAAAGTAATCTGACATCAAGGACCTCTGAGAGGGTCTCAGGGATCCCCCAGGGGTCCACAGACCATGCTTTGATAATGGGTGCTCTAAACCATTGCTTCAGAAGGCTCAAATACAATTAAAGGCTTGCCAAGTACAGATCTGAGGCTTTAGAACAATTCCAATTTTCTAAGTATAGACGACAAATTTCTCCAAAGAAAAAAGGTAATCTCTATTGTGATAGGAATTATTTCAATAAATCAAATTCAAGTGTCCTAATGTAAGAGTTTGGAATCTGACTCAAGTGGAAGGTTGTAATAGTAGTAGTCACCACAAGAACCCAAATACAAAGGAGAAGTGTAAAACTAAGGATTTAGTGCACAACAAAACATTCAATAACATGTCATCTAAATGAACATTAAGGTAATGACGATACCATCTCTTTTAAACTGTATTTTTAATTTCTGCCAACACTGGAAGAGTAGACTTCTGAAATTTCTACCCATACTATCAATAACAATATATCTAGCACAGTTAAATTTAATGCTCACTACACACTTGAAAGAATAAACTATCACAGATTCAAAGAATTTTCAGTCTGGAAGGTACCCTAGGATTTAGTTACCTAGTCCAATAACCCCATTTTATATAATGAGACAACCGAGTTTGCAAGAGAAAACAATCTAGCCACAATCACACAGTTAGCTAGTGGGTGAGACAACATAAATGGTCTTGGCTCCCAGTGCCACGTTTTCACCATGACAACCTGATTCCCCAGACAAATATAATGCAAAAATATTTAATTTACATCACAAGAAGCACAACCAAGACACCTCACCTGCCAAAAAAAATTTTGTAATGCTTGACAATACCAATCAGATGTGAAAACAGATATAAAATTAAAGGAAAACTACAAACGTAATTTATGGCATAATGAAGAAATGAATCCTTGACTTCAAAACTTTCAAGAACAATCTGGAAGACACCTTGATGTCTACTTTTCATACAAACAAAGGGAAATGTATCATCACCTTTAAAGATAGACAGATATAGAAAACACCTTAAAGCAAAAAATATCCCTGCATGTCAACAAATCACTTATCTATGGCATGACAAGACTTAAGACTCACCTGCAGGACTGTCAGCATTCTCTCCTGGGTGTAGCTGTATACCAGTAGAATCTATAGAGTTCACTGTAACTGTCTGTAGATTTGGCAACTGACCAGTGCTTAGACTAACTGGAGTTGAAGTCAAGGCTCCACCTGCTGCAACTTGACCAAGCGTGAGTGTCTGAACAGGCGTCAAAGTTATTTGTTGGGCAGCAGTATTCTGTATTTGCAAATTCTGCAAGTTCTGGACCCCTTGTACTTGAAATGTTTGCCAAGTTATCTGTCCAGAAGGGGTCACTGTCTGTGCCTGAATTAAAAAGGTTCCAGGATTCAGCTGCAACTGAAGATTTTGCAAAGCCTGTTGTGATATATTCTGACCACTGGCTTGCACACCATGGATTGTCTGTGGTGTAATGCCTTGCACAATTTGGGCTTGACTGGTTGGCTGCTGAGACTCTGGAAGTTGTAGATGTTGTACAACAGGCTGTGCTGTAGAAACCTGAATATTCTGAGCCTGTGTCTCTTCAGAAACAGGCGACTGGATATAATTTCCCTGAAGATCTGAAGAATGGACTTGCCCACTAGAAGCAGTCAAGCTATTTGTGTTTTGTTGTAATATACCTGTACTATCTATAGTAACAGGCAACTGTGATGAAGATGATGTTGGCACAAATAAATCTGTATCAGTATTAGTTTCATTAATATCAGGAGAAACCCGCTCACCAGTCCTTTCTGAATTGTCTGAACTATCCATAGCTTGTCCTGTGTTTATCAAATGTCCATCGGCATTAATGCCTGCAGTCATTGTCTGAGAACTGCCCGAGAGTCCCAAAGAATCTAGATCGACACTATTGATTGGTACAAAGGTAATATTTCCTGGCAGACCAAGAGGCACATTAGCAACTACTTGGGTTTGGCCAGGAAAAGATGAACCACCAATTGCAACTCCCTGAACCTGGACTTGACCAGTCTGTGGTATGAGATTCTGGATATTAGCAGGAGGTGTTCCAGAGGCAAGCAAGGTTTGATTAGAGCCAGGAATGATCTGAATTTGGCCACTTTCTTGATTTATACCCCCATTATCTGAAGAGCCTGTGAAACCAATCTGAACCTGCTGACCATCTGTTGACTGAATCTGTGGTATTACTTGATACTGAACATTGGACACTGTACCATTTGACGAATCTGATCCTGGTGCAACTGAAAATATTTGTTGATTCTGCAAATTCTGAAGGGGAAGGACATACTGCCCACTCGAAGTAGCCGCACTTGGAATCTGTACTAGATTACCAGCTTCATCTTTTATAGTTGTAGGTGTGGCTGACAAAACCTCCCATCGGTTTGGTGCTCCTCCTAACTGTGCAGAAGCCAAATCACCTGTCTGGATAAAGAAAACAAAAAATGTTATGTGATATATATTTGTGGCATATTTAAACCAGTCCTCAAAAAAATCTAAGAACTGACAGAATTCTACTACCTGAAATTAAAAGTTCTCTTAATAACACAGCAGACTTCAAATACTGAAGCAGTACTATATAAACCACAATAATTATTATTTCCAATTTTGTTAGTTACTGCAAAGATAACCCATGCTATTTAAACAGGAAAAAAACTTCAGAGTAATCTTTGTTTTACGAACTGGTCTTCTAATTCCTCACCTATGATCTCTAATCCATACAGTTAAATCAATAGAAGTTAAGTGGCTAGGAAAGATGATGGACAGCTCAAACCAAAGATCTCAAACACTGAAGAGTTAAAAAAAATACATATAACCTACTAAAAATATATATCACTAATTAGGTACATTATATTTGTATACAAAAAACAAACATAACCAGTACAGTGTTATCAAGTCATCTGAGTTAGAGAAGTTAAGATTTGTATATTGTTGCTGTAAACCTTAAGTCAAACTATTAAGGCTACTCTTTTATGGCATACATTAATGTCCTCCAGAGTAAACTTCTTGGCTAAGGCTATTCCATTAGCAAGCCATCAAATTCTTTACTTTTCCCACGAACTACCAAGAAAAAAAAAAGAGACCTTAAAATTTTTTAATGAGTTAAGATTATTGCCCTGTGACCACATGGCAAAGTCACTCCATCTGAAAGGTTTTCCTAGACTCTAAAAGCTGGAGGATATAGACGATGGTTTTACCTACTACTCTATTTATGTTTGCAGTAAGACATATCCGTTGTGCATTCTGTGATGTGATAGAATTCTCAGTTATCATCCTCATATTTTATGGATTAGGCAACACTGGAAAAATACCAACAAAGGAAAGCAGAAAGCAATAAAATCTTATACATCAATGTCAAAGAATAACATTTTTTGAGGGAATAAAGTAATGTCTCACACTGGAGCCATTCTCTTAATGCCAAGTACTATGATAATGATTTATAAGATTATATCATCTACTCCTTACAACAATCCTGTAAGGTAGGTGTTATCACTATCCTCATTTCACAAATGCAATAAGTGAGAAACAAAAATCACACAGGTCTCAAATGGCCAAGACAGGATTTTTAAAACTAGGCCAAGTCTAACTGCAGAAGCCAGGCCTTTAATTCTATACTAAGTTTGTCTCCCACTAAGACCAAGGGTAAAGATAATGGGGAATGAGATCCTATATGAATTACTCACCCTCAAAATAAAGCCATTCCTATGCCACTTCCCTCTAGATCTATATGCAATTTCCTGTGACTCTGTGTATCACCAGACAATGAAAACGTATAAGTGTATCTAGCCCAGCATTCTCAACGCAGGACCCACACCTGGGCTTCAAGGGATCTATGAATCCTCTAAATGAACATAGCAACTTTTTGAGAAAGTGCAATTGGGAGACAAAGGGATAATCTAGGGTTTCATCATATTCTCAAAGGAGGTATATGACCACACAAAAAGGTGAAGACATACACTGTTCTCTCAGTATGAACCATTCCACAAAATTTAATACAACCATTATAGAACCAGAAGATTTTAAGAGTTTCTTAAAAAACTACCTAATTTTCACACAGATGCGTAGTTGAAAAGCATTACTTCAATGGATGAACCACAGTTTAATGATTCAAGAGATTTGAGCATATCAGCCAAGTTGAAATAAGCATATGAGTAAGCTCATGAAATAAACAATCTCTGTTTCAAATGGTTCCCAATTTATCCAAGCAGACATACACATACATGCTACTACTATGTGAATAGTGGTGTGCACCAGCCATATGATCAAAACGCTTTTTGGGAACATAGAAGATGGGGGAAAAAAAAAAGATCTCACACAAGAGATATTTTAAGTAATCTTAGAATAAAATTTATGACTTCACCATAGGCAGCTACAAAAGAGAGACAGAGGTATTCATAAAGGTATAAAACAACAGCCACAGACAAAAGGAAACTCTAAAGAATGTGTAGTTTGGAGTTCAAGAGAGGATCCAGAAAAGGCTCATATTCACAGAGAAAAGTAATGGGGAACAAGACTAGACATTTTTATCAAGGCCTGTAGTTAATGGCTTTGTAGATCCTGCTAAGGAGTTTGGACTTCATCCTACAGATAGTAAATGAAAGCTATAAAAGGTTTTTAAGCAAGTGAGTGGTGCAATCAGGTCTGTGTTTTATAAAGATAACTAAGAGCCAATGAAGGAGACTGAAAGAAAGCCGGAAGAGACTAAAGACAGATAAAATGTGGAACCCAGGACAAATGTATAGTCTTGAACTAAAATAATCATCTTTTAAATACAAACATTTAAATTTATCAAACTTAAATTACTAAAATAAAGACCAGTCATTAAAGTTCCATGTCATTCTTCAACTTCTATCTGGTACAGGAATTACAAGCCTAAGTCATCTTTCCCAATATCAGAGCAATAATTCATGTTTCATTTCAGTCTCTTGGCATTTTAAATAAAGATATTTACATCTATACTTCATACTGAAATCTACACTAAAATATAATGTCTAAAATCCAATCTTTATTTTTCTAAGGTTGTTGTTTACCTCTGGAGAATTGACTGTTGAATTTTTTTTTTTGACCAGCATTAAATTTACAATTATTCAACTTATACCAAAGAATACAGTATCTCAGGTACAGATTATTTTACAATACTGGCATTTTGTCCTTTTTCATCCTTAAAAAAATGTCAAATTTGTGGCATCTTAAGTATTACTTTTTACAAAATTGTAGTAAGGACAGATTTTCAACCATCAGTGAACAGCTTTTTAGTCAAGAAATTCTGTGAAAATAAATACAGCTACTCAAATGACAAATCTGAGTAAGTACTACCCAAGGACCCCTCTCCAGAAGTTAAATAAAAATAAACCGTGGTACCACTTTTCCCAACAATGCAGGCCATTAATTGAAGGGAAATCCCCAAACCTAAGACAGCATGATGTATTTGAACTTTTCTGAATAAACCTAAGGTGAAATGGATATACAAGAAATATTTATGAAGCACAAACCCAGAGGGAGGAAAACCAGCAACAAATAATTTAAGAAAAAAGGCAACAAAAAGGATCTTTTAAATGAAATAAATTTATGCTTTAAAAAATTTACTAAGTATTAAATGTTTTAATGGAATTGGAGAGAAAACACGGAGTCAGAAAACTATTAGACCTTCATGATTTTTAAGCTACCATTATGCTTGGGGGAGGGGAGTACATTACACTAGAAAGGAAAGAACTCAGAACTGACTTCTAGTCCTAAGCTAGAATTGTGGAATTGTGTGTGATTTAGAACAGGACTCAATTTTATGTTAAAAATGGGAAAATTATTACCTTGTGGGGTCATAAGAACCAAAAGAAAGTGTTATGTTTTACAAACTATAAAGCACTATACAATCCTAAGGTAACATTATGATTAGTAAGATTATGAGGACTGAGGATGATCTGAATGTCTAGTACAATTCCTAGCATAAAGATCAGTAAATATTTATTGAATAGTTAAAAGTATTTACTTTAAAATCATTGCAAAGAAAATGATTGAACTGATCAATAAAACTGACCTTGAGATAATTAGTCTTCTATGAAAAACTACACCAATTTTAAACCTATTTATTTCCATAATTCCACAATAAGCCCCCCAAATTTCCAAACTACAGAACCTTTACGAAGCCCATTCATTTGTAAGAGAAATTTTATCAGCAGTACACCACGAAAAAATATGAATTAGAAAATCATCTGAGACCAAAGAACAGTTGTAAAAATGTTTGATGTTAGGCTATTGGAAACACTATAGAAACAAAAGAAGAGAGACATAAAAACACGTAACCCAGGCAAGAACTAGTATTTGGTTCAGATAACCCTCAAGAAAAATCTACCAGTGTTCTCTCAGTAATTCTAATATTCTTTTTAGACAACTAACAAGACACCATCTGACATGGAAGTTGGCATTATTGTAAAAAGTTGTAACTGAAGGTACTCTTAAGTCTCCCTCTGTACATAAACACAAAATCACAAGGTAAAAAGGACCAAAACCAAGAGTAGCCCTGGGACGTTGCTATAGCAATTCATTACAAGGGCATTCTCCAGTGCAACCAGGCATGGAGGGGGGGAGGGGCAGTTGAATGGGAAAAAAAAAAGAGGCTATCTTCTCAGATAATACCTGTGGAAAGGAAAAAAGAAAAATTCATACCACTTATTGCATAGCAATCGGAAAGGATTATTAACTTCTCAGTTCCCACAAATGGCTTTTTGAAAGCCAGAAACAGGCAAGGGCAGAGTGTTACTGGAAACAAAAACAAGTATGAAGCTAAGGTGGAAACAAACTAAGAACCACTCTTAGGCAAATACTCAAGTTTCTTAAAATCTTCAAGGAACACTGAAGAACTCAAAACCAATTTCAAATAAAAACAATTACCCAATTAACTGATTACAATTTAAACTAAAGTACAAATGGACTAAGCAAATTAATAACCCAGAAACTCAAATCAATACAGATTGGGCAAACTTATATTGCATGAAGATCTACATCTTGTATTTCCTGGTTTATTACTAAAATTAACTATACAACTTCTAATAATAAAGTACAAAAAAGAGACCTGCCATCAAACCAACTTTGGGAGTCCATGCTGTGGGACATTATAGGTGAGAATGGTTTATGATTAGACCTATTCAGCACTGCACTGGGGATAACCATTCTTGGCCAGGATCCAGAAAGAACCCATATCATAATATAACAAATTCTAAATTCAAAACTCTTAAAACAAATCTCCAGTGCAGCTGACTGGCTTTTCAATGCCCTTTTAATCTTAAAATACTAAACTAAACCAGCACAAAGTTGAATTTTATGTGTATATTTCTATTTGATTTTAAACACAAAAATACTATATGCAATGTGGTACCCTAGATTAGATCCTGGACAGAAAATTGGGCATTAGTGGGGGAAAAAAGTGAAATGAGAATAAAGTCTGTATTTTAGTTAATACTGTATTACTGTTAGTTTCCTAGTTTTGACAAATGCACTATGGTTATACTAACATTAGGGGAAGCTGGGTGAAGGGCATAAGGTAACTCTCAGTTCTATCTCTGCAACTTTTCTATAAATATAAAACTACTCCAAAATAAAATTTAAAAAAAATCACAGCTACAAAAAAGCTCCCTACGACCTCTGATGAGTCCCAGTAATTGAATGATTACAGTAAGATTATCTAAGCACATTTTTAAATAGAAAAAAATGCCCATAAAAATCACTTAAATTCTCTTCCATTTTCTGAGATGTACATGTCTGAAATTCACTTTTAAACTAGAAAACTAATTTTGCCACTTGCTAAGGCAAACATATTCAAGCCAATCTTACTAATTCTACTCAGTGAAAAATTTTATGCATGCGTACCAAACATACAAAGAAAAGTGCTCCTACTGATTCTAGTTCATGTTCATCTGGCGGGAAATGTGATGTCAGTAGAGATTTGGTAGCTGAGAGGAGGAGCTGAAGAGGCATGGAAACAACCTCCCTACAACTATATGAGCACAGCAGGATAAGACCAGAGACAGTGTTCTATTGCCAGGGCTGAGATTCACGTACACAAGTACATATACGTATTTTTCACCCATAACTTCCTCCTTCACTTCTCCCCTCCCCCATCAGTGAGCTACATAAACTAGGTAAGTTGCAGCTACAAGAAGTTTTTCCTTGTAATTGAAAATACTGTAAAAGACAAGAAGCAGCAATCTGCTTTGCAATTTTACTTGTGCAGTGGTATTTTAAGATAAACAGTCAATTTGTTTTGGCACTGTGGGGCTAGAGAGATAATTCATAAAAAGGCTTACCAATCCATAGTTTGTTTAGAAGTAACCATGCCTCTCACAAACATAATTTTATGCTTTTACATTTTAATCAGCTTACAAAAGCACAAAACCCAGAATATTTTTAAGAAATTAAAGCTATTCACATCCCTCCCTCTAGTGTCATTTGAAGCACTAAAATTACAAATACAGTATTTAACAATACAGCTTAACATTAGCTTCACTTTTAGTGTCTAGACATACTAAGAATTTCTTGCAGACTATGCCAAATATCATACTTTTTTGTCTGTAGTGACCAATCAAAATACCACTACACAAATCAATTCCCATAATCCACCTCAAAAGAAACCAAAAACGACTGGGAGAGCTTTTTAGTATTTTAGTAAGTGAATCCATCTACATGTTTAACACAACAGCGACGATTCAAACAGATAAAAATCACAATTAACAGTCTTAAAAATTGTGCCTAGCTGATTTTATTAAGCCCTCATACAACACACTGACCAGCTCCTCCCCCCGCCCCCGAACTAAAGACACTACAAACAGAACCCCACACCTTATCAGACCAATAATCGTAATAAAATGAAAATACAGCTTTGCCAACCAAATTCAACTGTAAGTACAGTATACGTTAGCATGCATATAAATACAATTCCTTACATGTACTTTTGTTTCTAACACTGGTATTTCATATTCAATTTCAAAAGCCAAAGTAGTATCTAAGTAACTTCGCCAATTTCAACGGCCGCTAATTGAATGTTTCACCTACTCTACTTATGAAAAATTCCTGCAAATTTAAGTCTGCAAAAACTAAAATTCAACAATTTAGAATGGCCATTAAAAAAGCACTCACAAAGTGTTCACTGCTGCATACAAAAGGGTAATTCAAAGAATAAACCTTCATTCCTTTTTTGGTTTCTTTTTAGCAATTTGCGATTTAAATCAGTAAGCTCTAGTAAGTTCCAGCAGAAAAAGCTCCAGGTTCAAAAAATACTAGAAACTAAAGACTTAAAGACACTGCCTCTGTAGTTGATACTATCTATGGCCGATAGGCTGTGCTTGAAAATTTTGTAGTGTTCAGCGAAGGAGTTTTCAGCACTGATATGAATTGCTCAAACATCCATTTTGGAGTCCTCTACCCCCGCCCTCTCTGACTTCATTTTGTAGTCAATTTGGATCGAGGCGCCGCAGTGACAATTTAGAGAAAGCCTGGGCTGGCCTGCGAGCCACACGGGCATGCGAAAGAGCCCGAAAGGGCGCCCCGGCTGCGCGATCCGTCCGTATCGCGGAAGGCGCGGCGCGGGGAGGCCTTTCGGCTGGCGGGCGCGCCGCAGGCCCGGGATGGCGGGCGCAGGGCCTTGGCGGGGGCGGGCCGCGCGCGCGAGACTTACCGCTCCGGCGGCGGCGGCGGCGGGGGCCCCGGCTGCGGCGGCCGCCTCCTCCTCGTCGTCACCCGGCGATGGCGGCCCTATCTTGCTGCAGGTAGCGGCCAGCAGGGCGAGCGGTGACGGCTGAGTGTCCTACCCCCGATGGGCGGGTTCAGAGAGGGAGACAGGGGGAGGGGGTGGCGGTTAGGGCCGGGCCGCCGCTCGCACAGGAAGTGCGCCTCGGTCCTCGCAGGCTGAGCCCGGGCGAGCGCCAGCCCGCGCGCTCTCCTCCTCCTCCTCCTCCTCCTCGACTCCGGCTCGCGTCCTCCCGCTCGCACGCACACCGACTCCGCCGTCCGCGGGAAGGCGGGCGGCGGGCGGCGCGCCGGGCCTCCACCTTCCGCCCGGAACCCACCCCCGGGAGGGTGCACACGCTCGCACGCTCACACTCACACACACACACTCACACACACACTCACAAAAAGGCGGCGGGAGGGGGAGCGCGGGCGGGGTCGGAGCGTTGGCGCCTCGGGCGGGCAGCTCCCGGGGCGGGGGGAGGGGAGGAGAGAGCCGCGGAGGGAGGGGAGAGGCGAGGGGAGGAGAAAGCGGCGCTAGGGGGGAGCCGGGCCGGGGCTCAGCCGCTCCTCACCTGGGCCGCCGCCGCCGCCACCGCGCCGTTTCCGTGCTGCTGCTGCTGCAGATACTCGCCGTGGCCGCCGCCGCTGCCGCCGCCGCCACTGTCCACGTCCAAGGCAGCCATTTCCTCTTGTTTCACGGGCTTTTCGGGAGCTGCAGGCACAGCGCGGGGGGGTGGGGGTGGGGAGGAAGGCGGGTGGAGGAGAGGGAGGGGGCCCGCGGGCCGAGGCGAAATTACTCCGAAAGCCCGGACCGAGTCCCCTTCCCCTCCCCCACCCGCCCCCCGGCGGCGGCGGCGGCGGATCCCTCCTCCCCTCCTGCTGCTGCCCCCGCCCGCCGCTGCCTGTAACCCTCCTCCTCCTCCTCTTTCCCTCCTCCTCCTCCTCCCCGCGCTGCCCCTGCCCCCTCTCCTCTCCTCCCCTTTCCCTTCGCGCCGCTCGCTCTCACTCGCGCTCGCTCCTCTCGCACCGTCAGTCACTCACACACGCCCGCCCGCCGCCCGCGCCCGCACACGGGGGGATGCGCTCCCGGCGGACCGGGCCGCCCGCCCCAGGGCCCGGCAGGGACACGGCGTTGCTGGGGCTTAAGGGGTGAACGGTGGCTGGCCGGGAGGGGAGGGAGGCGGAGGGGAGTGCGGCTTTCTGCCTCTCACAGACACTCGGTCGCACACAGGGGGCCGGGAGCCGGCGGCGGCGGCCCCGGGCTGGCTGTGGTCGGCGGCGGCGGCAGCGGCGGCGGCAGCAAGGGTTGCTCTCTCTCGGCTTTACGTACCGGTCATAGTGTGTTTAGGGCACCTCAGGCGGGGCTCCCCGCCGCCTTACACATGGTGAGGAGCGAAGGCGGCGGCGGCGGGAGAGGATGCGGGAAGCGGCGGCGGACACGGCCGGAGCGGTCCGGGGATTTTTTTTTTCCTATTTTGATTGACTGTGCGGGAAACACAAAAGGTGGAGCCTCCAGCCCAAAAGGGGGGAAGAGGGTGACAGCCCGCCCGGAAGTCCCGCCTCTCTTCTCCGCGCTCATTCGCCACCACGCTCTCCGTCGCCAATGCTCATTGGCCCGAATACCCGTCCGTCGCTCGGCCAGCCGGCGCGCTTCCTGTTTGCCCCCGGGTGGAAGGGGAGAGACAATAAGCGGCCGTGGCGGCGTAGGTTCCCGAGAGCGGCTACGGCTCAACTGTTACCCCGCTGTGCCCGCCTCGTTCGCCGGCTGCAGCTGTCAGGCCCTAGACGCAGGCCTCTTCCACCTCGCAGGTGCTTGGAGCAGGCCCAGCCAAGCTGTAGGGAGCTGGGCTGGGGAGGAAATCCATCCCCGGCGGCTCCGGTTCCACTCGACGCTTTCTCCATCCCGACGGCAGCCTCCGCCGGATCTCCCCAGGGCCTCACGCTCTCGGAGCCGCCGCTTCCCTGCGCTGCCAGGAGGCCGCCGCCGCTCAGCCCCGGGGCTGCTGCTACGGCCGCTGCAGCTTCTAAGCAAACCAGACCCGCCCCACGAGCCCGGGGGGGAGGGAGCTGGTATTGGGGGAGACACCCCCTCCGAGGCTGGAGGAGGATTTTCTGTCTCACACATTCAGCTCTTAGATTCACAGTCAGAGCCATCTCGTTCCCATCCCCCTTAGCCCCAGGTTTCCAACCCGTCTCCCACTTGTACGTACCCTGGAGGCAGGCATTTAAAACAAAAATCTCAGTTCACCTCGCTTACTGGAGGAGAGCTTTCATTCTGGCCAGTGGCACCAAAGCGGGCACTTATATTTCATCTAATACGTATATTCAAAGGGCAGAATTTTTTTTTTAATCCACTCAATCATTTTGCTGCTCAAACATATATTATTCCCGGGTTCTTGATCATCTTGGTAACAAGTCAACATCTGAAAAAGCCCATCAACAATTGCCAACATTTTTTAAATAGTGATTCTCAGCTAAGTTATTTTTTTCTTGTAACGTTTTACTTATTCTTTAATTTAAAATCTCGTTTCACATATTTAACACTCCTTTGCCCTTTTCATCCTTGATATCTTGCTGTCATCCGGGAGGAATGCTCAGGCTGTGTGTGTGTGTGTGTGTTTTGCCAACTAAGAGACATTTTTGCTGATTACCTTTAGAGCTAATTGCCAAGAAAGTTTAAATTTAAGAATTGAAAACATTGTCCACAATAACCCTGTTTATTAGCTGACTGAAGAATTCGCGTTTCAATTATTGTGATTATTGTCTTTTGTGTGATAAAGTTGTGCTGGGGGATGGGGTTGATAAGTCCAAGCAACTGAACTAGATTTTGTGTGTGCTAACTAAAAAGAATTCTTAGCCCATTTGTGAGACACTAAATAAATTTGCATCTCAATTCTTGTGATCTATACTCATAGGATCAAAAACATCGCGTGGTTACTTGGCATTTAATTTTACAAAAGACAGAACTTCCCAGGGAAATGACCTAAAATCCATAACCATGCAAAAAAACTAGGCTTGAAATTCTGGATCCAAGAATGGGGTTGATCTTGCCTAACAGTAAGAACTTCGGTCTCATATTTAAATAGAAGAATAACCTTAAAAGGTAAATAGTATAAATGTTGTACTATTTTACACTTAAATTTTAAAGGAAAATTAAAGCATCATAGAATAAGCTGATGGAGGGGGCTGAGGAATGGGAGGCTTGAAGAGGACAGAAGTAAAAACGAGTGGGAGAAAAAGGGAAGGCACAGTATTGCCATTTTTCTGGCATGGATATGTTGGATAGAGGATCGCTCTGTCCCTAGAAGAGAGATTTCGGGCATTTTCAGCTGTTTTTCCAGGAGTGGCGATGTGTTTTATGGGTCTTAAAATACTATCTCCATGCCCCTTTTATAAAGTCTTAGTCCAGCCACCCATAGAAAGCAAAGTATTTGGCCACAGGAATTTATTTCCTCATTGATACCACTTAATTGGAATGAAGAAATCATTTTCAAACTGCTTTGGTCCATAGACCATTCTGACAAGATGCAAAAACACTTCATCTAATCTTTCTGAAAAGAAAATAACCTACCAGAGCTAACTATTCTGCTTTTAATGCAATGCTTTTAAGAGATACATATACCAAAAGTATTACTACTACGAATCAGATTCAGAGGACCCTCTCAGACCCCACTTAAAAGAGTGATTGTCATGCAAGATCTTGAGGCTAAAGATGAAGATAGCCTCTGGACAGAACACCTTTTCTTAGTTATTTCCAGTACTGTAGTCAAATCTTGAAGTACAGCTTGTGTTAATTAAAAGATAGCTGTTTTCTCAGTCGAAGGCAGACTCAGTGGCAACTACTGGCACATTACATAAGAATCCAGAACTGCAGTTGCCTCTCAGGAAGGGAAGCACCATGCCGGATATCATTTATACTTTCTCCTTTCCAAAGATGATTTCATGAAGGAAGCTCTGTGCTAGCCACTGTTGACATCACAGTAGGAGATCTGGGTGTTAACTGTATTTTCCCTTCTCCTCAGTTTTCTCACATTTTTTTTTTATTTCCGATGTGTTTTTGTAAAGTTTTCTTAAATCCTTTGGAAACATGAATGTCAAAGGGCCTAAAAGACTTCTACACCCAATGGCATGACTTTTCAACCTTCTTCAACCCCTTTTTTCTCTACAAAGAGAAGAGGCTACTAAATAATGCTTGATTCACATCTGCAAGAGCCTAGCCATTCTGTATTAAAAATAGCGACAACCCTGGTTAACTGCACCACACCTGAAGGACTGCCCTTTCTGCTTTTCTTCCCTCCTGAGTATCTGTTAAGTGGACCATATGAAACTGCCAATATTCAACCATTTTCATCTAAAAAGGTGGCGATTTTTTATAGTTACACCTAAATCCACGTCTCTTTGACATAACCTTTGTTGCTATGATTGTGACCTTCCTCTTCCGTATCCCCCTGGATCTCTTTAACCTGTTCACACTGGATTTCAAAAATCTTCAAGTCTGTTCTACTTACATAATCACTATCATATTTCAGAAACATTCTGGTTGACATTGACTAGGTATACTTAACCCCCTTCATACTTCATCTTCCCTACTTTTTTTTTTTTTAAGATTTTATTTATTTATTCGAGAGAGAGAATGAGAGACAGAGAGCATGAGAGGGAGGAGGGTCAGAGGGAGAAGCAGACTCCCCGCCGAGCAGAGAGCCTGATGCGGGACTCGATCCCGGGACTCCAGGATCATGACCTGAGCCGAAGGCAGTCGCTTAACCAACTGAGCCACCCAGGCGCCCCCATCTTCCCTACTTTTTTAAAAATACACCTTGATAACCATATTTCTTATTTTTTCTTAATCTACCAAAAGAGAAAGAGAACATTTTGGGGCTTTTACTGTGGACCGCCTACTTCACAATTTTAATCCTCACAGCCTTAGGAGATAAATATCCTAGGTTTATCACTTTATAGATGAGGAAACTGAGTTAAGCAAGATTATGGGACTTGCTAAGGGTCATTTTTCAAATAAGTGGCAGAGTAAGGATTCAAACTCACATGTTGGCAGTTTTTACCAAATAACATATCAAGTTTTCTTAAATGACCAGTTTAAGAGATTCACATACCTATTATGGAAAAAAGAAGAAAGAAGATGAAAAACACAGTAGAGGTGGGGCACCTGGGTAGCTCAGTCGTTAAGTATCTGCCTTCAGCTCAGGTCATGATCCCAGGGCCCTGGGATCGAGCCCCGCATCAGGCTCTCTGCTCGGCGGGGAGTCTGCTTCTCCCTCTGACCCTCCTCCCTCTCATGCTCTCTGTCTCTCATTCTCTCTCTCGAATAAATAAATAAAATCTTTAAAAAAAAAAAAGTAGGGAAGATGAAGTATGAAGGGGGTTAAGTATACCTAGTCAATGTCAACCAGAATGTTTCTGAAATATGATAGTGATTATGTAAGTAGAACAGACTTGAAGATTTTTGAAATCCAGTGTGAACAGGTTAAAGAGATCCAGGGGGGTACGGAAGAGGAAGGTTTTAAAGTGAGTCTTGGGATGTGAGCTCCTTATGTTAGGGATCGTATTTTGAATGCTCTCACCAAGACCTAACACATTGTGGGTGGTTAATATTAAGCAGAAAGATTGTCAAGACTATTATCTTGTGGGAAAATGAATGATGAATAAAAAACTACAATTAACCCATAAATATGATAAAATTTCTTCAACTTTATAATAGTTCACCTCTTTCAAGATCACTTTTCCCAAATGAGTTAGACCCTCATTTTCATTCAAGCTCCACACCAATGATATCATCATGATATAAAAGGACTCATCTTTTCATAATTCAAGGAATCCCATTCTTTTGATCTAGGTTATTGACATCCCTAGACACTTATGAAACCATCTTCATGTCAGTCCAGGAAGCTTAGTGCACTGACAGATTTCTGAGTCACTGCAATTTTCTGAAAAAAGATGGTTTATGTATTTCTACCTTGTTAATCTATCTTCAAAGAATACTGAATGCTAGAAAGTGTCTTCTTAACTACCTTTCTTAGAATAATGAAGAATGCTAGAAATTCTCTTGGTTGTAAATTAGCAAACTTATGAGGTAGCTTTATTTAACAAATGATACCAATAATCACCTGATTCCATTAAGGTGTGGTGTCATTAAATGATGAGCAACAACCTTCAGCATGAACTATATTCATACATTACTTCATGATTCACTATCTTATAATGGAATTTCTTCTATGCTTTAATCCTGTAATGCAGACATATCCATCAGCTACAGTTGACCCTTGAATAATACAGGTTTGAACTAAACTAAACGTAAAGTGGGTCCACTTCACACAGATTTTTTTTTTCAGTAAATACAGTACAGTACTGTAAATGTTTTTTCTCTTATGATTTTCTCAATATCATTTATTTTCTCTGGCTTACTTGATTGTAAGAATACTGTATATAATACCTATACAAAACATGAATTAATTGACTGTTTATGTTATCGGCAAGGCTCCCAGTCAACAGCAGGCTATTAGTAGTCAGGTTGTGAGGGATTCAACATTATATGCAGATTTTCAACTGGGCAAGGGGTCAGCACCCCTAACCCCCATGTTGTTCAAGGGTGAACTGTATGCCCCAAAGAGCCAACTATACCCAAGGCCTAGTTATAGAAAGTAAGAGAAAGGGGAAAAAATAAAGAACCAGGTAGCAGGGAAAAAGTTGGATAGAACTGTATAAAATATTGAAAATAGTTTTTACCTGCCTTGAAGGAATAGAGTTTTTCCAGTTACCACTAAAAGAGTTGAAATGCTGCACCATGTATGTCATCATTCCATTTCAACCCAAGAAGTGGAGTAAAAAATAAATGCAATTTTACCTATACATACATATATATGTATTATATATGTAATATATATAGTATAACCCACAATGATTAATAAATTAGTGTATTCATTAAGCAACATTTAAAATAAATGAAAAAAGATGATTCATCATGGATAAATCTCAATAATATTGAGTGAAAAAAAGCTAGTTACAGCAGGATAAACAGTATACTACCACTTACATAAAGTTTAAAAACATACTAACTTATATCCTAGATGGGCAGTACAACTATAACATCTTGCATGGCAATGATAAATGCTAAATTTTAAATGGTGATAAGCCTTGGCGTGGAGAGGAGAATGAGATTTGAATGGGTTTCTCAAGGGGCTTTGTTTGTATTTGCAAGTTTTACTTATGCTGAGTATGTTGTTATTGTGATGCTGTCCTCTATTACTACTGTTTGCCTGAAATACTTCATAATCGTTATTTTAACAAGGAGAATAAATTAATAAATCAGTCTACGGAAGAGGTAGTAAAATAAGCATGCCCAGGCAACTGATTGACTGAAGGAGTGGAGGGGAAGGAGAGAATGATTCACATATGACTAAGTTTTCCTGCTTTAGTAACTGGAAAGATGAGCCAGAATAAGGAATATAAAAAATGGGAATGGGTACGGGATGGACAATCATGAGTTTAGTTTTAGATGTGTTGAGTTGGGGGAGGCGCTAGGAGGATATCCATGAGATATCCAAGAGACTCCTGTAAATTTGATCCCAGAGCTAAAAAGAGAAGCAAATGCAAACCATGGATTTGGAAGCCTATGAAATAATAGAAAATATATACATTGATCTCTGCCCCAAGCTCCTGGCACAGAGCTCCTAAAACTCTTGTGGTTTCCCAAGTGATAAGAGCACTAGGTGCATCTTGTGTTCAAATATTTGGTCTTTGACCCTGGATCTTAACACAGCGCTCCTAAATCCCTTGGAATGTCATAAATGATAGGGGCATCTTTTGTTCTAAGAAGTGACTTGTGGAGGGCTCCTGGATGGGGGCTGGTCACTAGAAAGACCAAGCCATGATTAGCAGCTTGGAGCTGTCAGCCCCACCCCCATCCCCCAGAAAGGTACTAGAAAATGAGTTAGTAATTAGACATGCCTATGTGATGGAGGCTCCATAAAAATCCTTTAAGTAGAGAGTTTGGAAGCTTCCAGGCTGCTGAACTCATGAAGGTGCTACAAAGATGGCATGCCCAGAGTGGGTACAGAAGATACACACCCCGTTCCCCCTACCTTGCCCTATGTGTTTCTTCATCCAGCTGTTTAGCTATATTCTTTGTGGTAAACTGGTCAAGGTAAGTAAGTTTTTCCCTGCGTTCTGTGAGACTTTCCAACAAATTCACTAACCCTAGGAGGGAGTTGTGAGAACCCCGATTTATAGTCTATTAGTCAGAAATACTTGCAATTGGTGTCTAAAGTGGGAACAGTCTTGTGGGCTTGAGCCCTTAACCTACGAGATCTGACGCTAGCTTCAGGCAGATGGTGCCAGAACTGAATTGAACCTGTAGGACACTCAGCTGGTGCTGGTTGTTGTGGGAATAAACACGCATATTTGGTGACCGGAAGGGGAGTGTTCTGAGTATTGTGAATGTGAGACTAAAGAGAGAAACAGAGCATTTTTCCTAGATAGAGCCCTTACCATCTTCACAGGCCTTCATAACTTCAAACATCAACAGTCTCCCCATCCTTAAAAAGCCTCCTTGTGACTCTGAAGTTCTCTCTAAGTATCGTCTTCTTTCTTTCTTTCCTTTCCTTGTCTAAGGTCTCAATAACTTGCTCTTTACCTACTGCCTTCCTAATTTAAGGCTATACTCAATTTCTGTGCCTACCATGCTACTTAAAATTGCTGTCTGAAAGGTGGCAATGACTTCCTTATTACAAAATCATGGGACCCCCCCTCCCCACCCCCACCACTACCAGTTTTCATTGTTTTTCAGCATTTGACACTGTAAAACTCTCTCTTCCCTTGAAAGGTCATTTGCTCTCTGGTTTTCTCTCAAATGAATATTTATATCTTTTCAATGCTGCCCAATAATGGTATCCGTGATGATGGAAGCATTCTGTTTGTACTGTCCATTACGGTAGCACTAACCACATGTGGCTATTGAGCACTTGAAATGTGGCTAGTGTGACCAAAGGACAGAATTTTTCATTGTATTTCATATTCATTAATTTAAATTTAAATGGCCGTGTGTGGCTAGTGACTACCATATTGGACAGTGTAGTTGTAGGGTTTCTTTTCCTCCTTCCAGTTCCTAAATACAAATATTACTTCAGACTTAGTTTTTGATTCCCTGAACTTATCTTTCATCCCCTGGAAGGGGCACCATTCCTGGAACTTCAGCCATGTCTCTAAATTCAATCCCAAATCTTACCTTTGTCTTCTGTCACCTGAGTTCCTCAAGCACTAAAAATGCTCTTAATGTCTCAGAATTTACCTCCAACTCAGAATGGTCAAAGCTGAACCCATAACTCTCTCTACAGAACCAGCCCCCCCATCCCTTATGACATTCCTGTCTCTGACAGCAATGTCCTCAACATTCTCTCAGACACCCAGACGTGAAATTACCTTTGACACATCTCTTTCTTCTCCCACTGGCAGCCGGCTACCAGGCGTTAACAAGCTTTGCTGCAGAATGTCTCTCAGCTATCTATTCATTGAACCCACAAAATTAATTGAACACTACCCTTCCAGATACTGCATGGCCCCTACCCTCAAGAGGCAGATAATCCAGTTAAGAGACAAGATATAAACACACACAAATTCAGATAATATAGAACAGAAATAACAAAGATGCATTGCCAAAGGAGTTCCCCTTGAATTCAGAAATCACTGAGGGGCGGTCAGCTCCTTCTGAAAGAGACGCAAGCATGCTTGGCTCTGGCTGGACTTCTGCAGCTCTAGACGGTACTCCAGACTTTCCTGCTCCTTTCTGTTCTGTATCTGCCACCAAATTCATCTGCCTCTACCTTGCTTTACCACGTGAGTGATTCCCAAGATGTAATGCACACGGGGTCTCTCTCAAAAACCCCTCACTGCCCTATATTTAATCACCCTTAGTACCAGAACTGTCTTTCCCTCTCCCCTGTTCTCATGCAAATTCTAACATGCCTTTAAGCTTCCACTCAAGTCTTAACCACTTCCCAAAAGCCATTGCTTCCAGCAATTAGTAATTCCCTCCCTTTCAACTTTCCATTACCCTTAGAGGATGTACCCTTCACTTAGGACTGTGTTGCCACCACTGTTTAAATCCTATGCATTCTGTGTACAAGCAGGAGGTCTCACCTTCCCCAGCTCCTATGCAATGATTATTTAAGGAAGGGGAGAGGTCTAAACAGCTCTTCGTTTGTCCCACTAGGAGTTTTTTTTTAAAGCTATGACATTAATTTATTTGAATTTCAAATATTAAAGAAAAACGTTCGATTTGTATGCTCTGTCAAAAGAGGTATCTTGTTAATAAAAGAGATCAAGAAACACATCTACAGTGGTGAGCAAATAGAAGATAACCAACAAAATCTGTTGAATTCATTAATTTCTTTTTTTTTTTTAAAGATTTTATTTATTTATTTGAGACAGAATGAGAGAGAGAGAGCATATGAGAGGGGGGAGGGTCAGAGGCAAGAGCAGGCTCCCTGCCGAGCAGGGAGCCCGATGCGGGACTCGATCCAGGGACTCCAGGATCATGACCTGAGCCGAAGGCAGTCGCTTAACCAACTGAGCCACCCAGGCGCCCTCATTAATTTCAATAAACCACAAATTTGGAATCTGTTAGGGTTAAAGTTTCAGACTTCTTATTTTAACGAAGAAACTGCTAATAACCTGCTGATTGTAAAGGGGCCACAAAACTAATATTCGCCAGTTGAACAAATCATCAAAAACTTATACAGAAATCTTCAAATATTTTTGTTATCTACCATTTGATATATATGTGTGTGTATATATATATAAAATCTGTGCAACGTATATGTAAGTTATAAATCATAATAACTAATAAATTAGGTGACACAAATTAGGTGACTAATTTGTTTCTGGTATTGATAGACCACCCATAATTTAAGGTTTCTATCATACTTAACAGCAAGTGTTATTATTTTTGCTCTAATTACATATATTCCAGTGAGTTATTTTCTTAGTCTAGTATATTTAAAATATACTTACTATTTTTATTTAAAATATTAACATTTACATGAATATTGAAATTCTGTAGTCAATACCCCTGTCTCACAGCATTTGAATGATTTTCATTTAGTTCTAGCATGCTTATTTACACATCTCAAGAGTTTTTACTTTTTTTACTCTATTTTGAACATTCTGATTTCACATTACTGAGAGATAATCTTTCTACTTCATATTTCCTCCACACTGAATTGAGTAAGCCACTTATCTGCTTATGTTCCTAGTCTAGTCAACTTATTTCATTCCTTTTTGTACTGACTGTCCCTCCCTCTGGTTTTGTACAACAAGCTTACTGCATGTTCCCTCTTCTAAGTCACTGACATATAAAATGAATAAAATTGGTCCTAATATTGATCCCCGGAGCTTTGTAATCCATCTGTTCCAAACTCTTCCACACGTTGATATCAAAGTCAATGTTTAATCTACTTAAGTAGTTCATCCCTATACCATACTTCTCTAACTTCTAGATTAGTTGTTTGTATAGTATTCTTTTCATGGTACTTTATCCCAAGTAATTGGTTCATGGCTTCCCTCAGCTGATATTTGTCATTAGACCCAGAGGTTATTTCACATCACTGAGGCAGATGAGATGTGAATCCATGCTGACTCTTTAAGTCATAACTTTCTGATACTTCCAGCCACTGATTTTCTACAAAGTTTACCAAAGTCTTATCTTCCATGTAAATTATACTTAATAATTCTGAATTTTAGGGGTGCCTGGCTGGCTCAGTCAGTAGAGCATGCGACTCTTGATTTCGGGATTGTGAGTTTAAGCCCCACACTGGATGTAGAGATTACTTAAAAAATAAATAAAACATGTATTAAACTTTTTTTTAAATTCTGAATTTTATATTCAGGAGAAAAGGGATATTTAGGAAATGATCAATAATTTGATGAGGGTTTTACTTATTATAACTGATATAGTCTATAAGTATTTCAAGTCACCTTTATTGATAAATTCAAGAAACTATTAAGAATCAAGAAGAAAATACTTGAGTTACAGTAGTCAAAATCTAGTAGTCAGGGGCGCCTGGGTGGCTCAGTCAGTTAAGCATCTGCCTTCGGCTCACGTCAGGATTCCAGGGTCCTGGGATCGAACCCTGTGTTGGGCTCCCTGCTCGGCGGGAAGCCTGCTTCTCCCTCTCCTCCCTGCTTGTGCTCTCTCTCGGTATCTCTGTCACTATCTGTCTCTCTCTCAAATAAACAATCTTTAAAAAAAAAATCTAGTAGTCAAAAATTCATAGAATTATGCCCAAAATGGGTGAGTTTCAGTGAATATAAATTATATATTAATTTTTTTAACAGGAAAAAAGGAAATAGAGAAAACCTTCACTTTAAAAAATCTGAGAATACTCAAAGTAAAAGCCTATAAGAAGAGCATAGGGACCTATTCCTGTACATAGGGGGGGTTTAACTCATCATGGAAACTTTATTTATTTGAGAGTGCGCATGAAAGCATGAGGTGGGAGGGGGAAGGGGCAGAGGGAGAAGTGGATTTTGGATTTTGGAATCCCAGGATTCTGGAATCATAACCTGAGCTGAAGGCAGACACTTAACCAATGGAGCCGCCCAGGCACCCCCATCATGGAAACTTTTTTGAGGAGGAGATGAGAACATATGAATAAAGGCCAAGCAACTAATATTTTGAATGTGGATAAAGTCTATGGATGAAGCAATGGAATGGAAAGAAGTACAAACTATTTAAAGCTTATTTAATGTATACTAAAAGTAAATGCATAAAAAGGCAAATGAATAAACTCACATAGTTCCCCACAAACACATGTCTCTGAACACAGCAAGATAGTAAAAGGAGAGCAGTATATATTTGGATATATATGCTTTGTCCACTTGAAAGCAGGGACCAGCAGAAATCTTAACACAGAGTAGGACTTCAATACATTTATTGACTAGATGGATATTTAACTTCTTTAGCCTATTATCCCATTATTAGTCAGTCATCCCTAGTTTGTTTATATTTTGTTTTTAATTTATTTTGTTCTTTTTTAGCAAACTTTTTATTTTTGAATACTTTGACTTTCAAAAAAAGTTACAAAGATAATAGAGAGTTCCCATCTACCTCTAACCCGGTGGCCCCTAATGGGGACTGGAATTGAGCAATCATTCTAGTTTTCTTGGGACTGCCCTGGGGTCAGCACCGAAAGACCGATATCCCAAGAAATCACTCTCCCAGGCAAATCAGGATTGTTTGGCACCCTACTAAGTCAACATCTTCTTTTACCATGGTATATCCGTCAACAGTAAGAAACCAACACTGGGGAGTTACCACCAACCAAACTCCAGACTTTATTTAGATTTCACCAGTTTTTCCACTAATGTCCTTCTTTCTTGTTCCAGGATCTGATTCAGGATACCACACCGTGTTTAGTTGTCGTGTCTTGGTGTTCTCTAGCCTGTGACAGTTTCTCTTTCTTTCCTCATTTCTCATGACCTTGACTCTTTTGACGAGTAATTATAAAGTATTTTGTAGAATGTCAATTTGGATCTGTCTGATGTTTTTCTCATGTTTAGACTGGTGTCAGGAGCTTTGGGGCCCTAATTAATTTTTAAATTCTACAAATGTCAGGGCTTATTTTCTTGATTACATTAGCCATGGTGGACTTTAAATTTCCCAGAACATCACTTTAATTTTTAAAAGAAGATAAAATCACTTGTCCAAGAGTTAGAGTGAATTTTTTATTCTAGATACAGTTCTCACATTACTATTCTACGAGGGGCAAAGTCAAATTGCTTCAAATTCAAAAAATTCTTATTTAAACTTTGAAAATGACAGAGAAGTCGGGGCTCATTACCCAAGTTACCTTTGAAGTCATGAGGCTTTTCCATTGGTACTGTCCTCGGAGGGTAAAAACTATACCACCATTTGGCTAAACAAAGCTAGGAAGGTTTATTTTTTCTAGTTATGAAAAGAAAATATATCTTTGTAGAAAATTTAGAAAAGAGAAAAAATGAAAAGGAAGAAAATCAAATCACCCATAATCCCACCGCCCTAGGAAAACCACTAGTTACAACTATCAGCTTTTTTGTATATGCTGTTAGTCTTTTACAGCTTTTTTGTATATGCTGTTAGTGTTTTTTCTATCCATTCCATCATCTTTTACAAAAATTGGATTATACTGTTATATGCTCATTTTAATTAACTTAAATTTTGATATACCATCAATACCCTTTTATATAATTAAACATCTATGACATCATTTTTAATACCTGCAAAATATAGTATAGGTGTATCACTTAACATCCTTGTGGCTAAATATTTATACAGAGCCATAATCATTTCCTAAGATCAAATTCATTAAAGTAGACTCACTGTACCAAAGGGTATACACAATTTGAAGGCCTCTGATATGCACCACCAAACTGCCCTCCAGAATGATTTTACCAATTTATGCACACACTAGCAAGTTATCAAATTAAGTACCCATTTCTCCACATACTCACCAACTCAGTTTTTTTTTAAGTAAACTCTACCCCCAACTTGGGGCTCGAACTCAGGACCCCAAGATAAAGAGTTACATACTCTACTGACTGAGCCAGTCAGGTGCCCCTCGCCAACTCATTTTTTTAAAGATTTTATTTATTTATTTAAGAAAGAGGGAGGGAGGGAGGGAGAGGGAGAAGCAGACCCCCTCTGAGCAGGGAGCCCAACAAGGGGCTTGATCCCAGGACCCCGAGATCATGACCTGAGCTGAAGGCAGATGCTTAACCGACTGAGCCACCCAGGTGCCCCTCACAACTCAGATTTTATTTTTATTTTTCATCTTTGCCAATTTGATAATAAAAAATATGGCATTTTTTAAAGTTACATTTCCTTGATTACTAGTGAGGGTGACCATTTTTTTATATGATTACTGAAGTGTAGTTGACACGCAATTTTACATTAGTTTCAGTTATACACCATAGTGATTCAACATCTCTATTAGAAGTTATGCTACTCTAGTTATCACTAGAGTAGCCACCATCCATCAACATACAATGCCATTACAATACTGTTGACTTATTCCTTATGCTGTGCCTCTCATCCCATAACTGGAAGCCTGGACCTCCCACTCCCCTTTGCCCACTTTGCCCAACTGCCCCCTTCCCTCTGGCAACCACCAGTCTGTTCTCTGTGTTTCTAGGTCTGTTTCTGCTAGGGTGAGCATTTTTATATGGTTAGTGCCATTTGTATATTTCTTATACTGTGCACTGCTTGCTTGTATCCTTTAAAATCCAACTTCCTCTCAAGGCATTCATCATTTTCTTATTGATTTAAAAGTGCGCATTAGGGCGCCTGGGTGGCTCAGTTGTTAAGCCTCTGCCTTCAGCTCAGGTCATGGTCCTGGGGTCCTGGGATGGAGCCCCGCATTGGGCTGCCTGCTCAGGGGGGAGTCTGCTTCTCCCTCTCCCCCCCTCCCCCGCTTGTGTTTCCTCTCTCGCTGTCTCTCTCTGTCAAATAAATAAATAAAATCTCTTTAATAAAAATAAAAATGCGCATTAAGGACATTAAACTTCTCTTGTATGAGTTTCAAATATTTATTTTTCATTTGCTTTTTAATGATGTTTAGATTTTCAGAGGTATGAAGTGTTCTCATTTGTTTTCTGCCTTTGGTAGGTGTTTTTGGTTTTTTGTTTGTTTGGGTTTGTTTTTATGTTTTATGTTTTTATGAGTTCAGTCCTGCATCCTGGTTGTTCCTGTTCGGGGCAGCTCAGTGAGTCTAGGAATCCTACAGCACAGTAATTCCAGCAAAGGTTGATATGCTCCTTTTCCTAATGAGGCAATAACCTGAGTCCTCACAGGACCAAGCTTTAGGAGAGAAAAAAGAAATAAAACAAATTCAAAAGCCCACTGCCCTGAATGCTGCCAAATCTGGGCTGCCACTGGCTTCCAAGGAAATAAATTCCAAAGATAGTAAAAACTCAGTTTAAAAAAAAAAAAAAAAAGTCTTTTAAGACAATTCAGCTCCCAAACCTCAAAAATCGTCTGTTTTAATAGCTTTAGGGCTTTCCCCAGTGGGGATCCCCAGCCCACCTCATATGAGTACCCCTGCCTCCAAGCCTTCCCTGGTCTCCCAGCTCCCTCTGAACAGGGAGGAGAGCCTGGCTCAGGGGGGCCAGGAGTTCTCTTCCTATTTCCCCTTCTCCTTGCCTCCATTTTAGGATGTCTAAAGTCACAACAATTTTAGGGCAAATGCCAGGACTGAAAGTAAGAACCAGAAAGATTTAAAAGCCTTCCTCCTCTTTTTTTTTTTTTTTTTTTTTATGAAAACATGTAAGATGGCTCAAGTTTTACATTAAACTTAAGCCAAGAAAAAAGAAACAAATAAAAAAGAAAAACTTAAGGCAAGAAGAAGGCCTGGTTCATGGACAGTAAACATTCTCACTTTTGTGTCGTGAATCCAAGGGCCTGGGGAAGGCCTCCTCCTCACACATTCCCCAGTATGCCTCCCTGCCACAAATTCACCATAAATGGTACCTCTCTGAAGTGCCTGATCCAATAACCAGATAGAGTGGGTATTTGTCAGTAACCGTGAGAAATGTGATCCTTCTCGGGAAGTGCTGGGGTCTATGAACAAGGTGTTTTTCCCAAGTCTTCAGAGATGCAGTCTGCCCTCCAGAAATAAAGGGGTGCTTATGGTTCTGCCTGATTCACCCTTTCCAGTTGAGAAGGGGCCCTCGATAGAGACAAGAGCCCTATGGCCTTGATTAGGGTGGGAGCAGGAACTGGGAGGAGAATGTTATAAGCACATGCTTACTCTGCCCACCAGGTCATCTGTCCTGAGGGAGATACCAAACTGATGTTAAAGGGTATAAAAATCAGAAAATGGGATATGGTTTTCACCCCAACATACTCACTACTCCCAGAAGCTGGTCTAAGTCTGAAGCCGTACATCAGAACAACTCAACATTCAGCCAGCAACCCCAGGTCACACCCCTGGTTCGAAAAGGCCTGAGCCCAGCTCCTGCTCAATGAGGCTGTGTTATAGAAATATTTTCTTGGGGCGCCTGGGTGGCTCAGTTAGTTAAGCATCTGCCTTCGACTCAGGTCATGATCTCAGGGTCCTGGGATGGAGCCCTGAGTCAGGCTCCCTGCCCAGCAGGGAGTCTACCTCTCCCTCTCCCTCTGCCCCTCCCCCAACTCCCCCACCCCCACACCCTCCGCTCGTGCTCTCTCTCTCTCAAATAAATAAAATCTTAAAAAAAATAAAAAAACATTTTCTTTAAGACTTGTAAACTGCCTGCTTTCTAGAGTTTCCTTGTTGGTGACCTTATTTTGCCATCCAGTTTCAATATTAATTCAGCATGGAAGGGGAGTGGAGGGATGTCCCAGCTTGAGCCCAAGCTGGGCTCTGAGCCAGGATTCAGATTCGTCTGGGCATGTCTGATGGGCTTGCCAGCAGTCTCTCAGCATGAGGGTTGGAGGAAGCTCATAGAAAACAACATCCTAAGGCAGTAGGTATGGGGGATACCTCACAGGTATCAGAATCGCCAGGGAAACAGTAAAAAATATGTGTACCCTCCACAAATTCTGGTATGGGGGGTGTTTCTCTAGCCATGTACACAAATGAATGCACACTAGCAAGGAGCGCTGCTTTGGCTCCAAAACTGGCCTTGAGATTTATATAGATCAGCCTGCACCAGGGGCACTGAGGACTCCAGAGAACACAGGGTGGCTTCTGTACCTGGGAGTTCCCAGAGCTCTGAACACCCATGGCTTCCAACACTTCAGGGCCTGCCTGCATCCGGCATTCTTAAACCGGAGACCATGCTTCCTAGGAATCCAAGAATAGGCTACAGGGGTCCCATAAACTTCTGAAAATTGCGTGCGACTTCCTGGGCATACATGTTTTTCTGGTAAAGGTTCTATCAGTTTCTCAGATTTTGAAAAGAGGATAGGATCCTCAAAAGGCTAAGAACTGGCAACTGCCAAGAAAACATTGAGCAAGCAGATTTTATAAGATTTTGAGAATGCCGTAATGACAGACATGGGCAAAACCAGAAAAACACTGTTTTTTCAGTGAATATGACTTATTTTTACCTTGAGGCATCCGTGACCTGGCAAAGCTCTGGTTACATAGAAACATGAAATCCCACCTATGCTTCAAGCCCACCTCAAAGGCCTCCACCTCCACCCCCCCCCCAGAAGTCACTGCTCCCTTGCCTCCACCTTGTTTGTGTACCTCTTGTGACAACACTTTTTACCTTGTGTTTTAGATCTGTGTGCATGTATCATGTCTCTTCTACAAACCATAACCTTTGAGAGTAAGAATCACGTCTTACCCCCATTTTCTCTCTCTTACGGTGTCCAACATAGCATATTGACTTAGTTCCACTGGATGAGGGAATGAACAAATTTGCAAATCCATCCTATCTGCCAGAACTTTTTATCCTCTTTACTAAAAGCAACTGGCCCTATATCCTTGTAAATTATGCATTTAAAATGTATTCCTTATACTTTATATTGCCAGCCAATTGATGTACTTCTTTATGCATCATGCATAAATTACCTGCCTTATCTGTTTGGTCGGTTGTAAACTGCTTGGAGGGCAAGGGTCACCTATAACCCAAACTACGGAACCCCATGGGCCTCTGGGGAGGAACACCTGGGGCTAACCCATGTGTTCAGTGCTTCGAACAGCTCACTCACCAGGACATCTTTCTTGAGAAGACACAGGCCTGGGTAGAACAGGGTTTGGTAGAAAAGCAAAAAAAACAACTGCTAGTAGGAACAAAGCAGAAGAGCAAAATCATCAGGCTATGGGACTGCATTCTAAAGAGGAGAGAAACCAGAGAGAGAGCAGCCTGAACCTGTGTGAAGGAGAGCCCTGACAAGACAAGATGCCGCCCTGCCTCAGCCTCAGAGGGGGTGTGGCTGGACCACAGTTCAGAGCTCCCGTTGGCTCCTCCACCTTCTACAGGGCTGCCAGATATTTTTCTAGCCCTATGACCCTATTTGGTTTATTTCCTATTTGTGTCAGGCTTTTCCTGTGTTCCAAGAACCCTGGCTGCCATCACAACATGTAAAATGATGTCAATGAATCATTTTATGTGGTCTGTTTTCAGAGTAGAACACCAGCAGAGTATTTTCAAAGGGATCTGAGCCTGATTAGCAGGGAGAGGGACACGCAGAAACATGGCAGCATTCTCTTTTTCTCCTTTTCTTCTCAGTTGAATATTTACTTATTTACATATCCGCCCACACATCAACACACCCTTAGTTCTCTACAATCAACGTCTCTAGAAGACTGCATGATTCTTGCTGACCATTTTAGCTTAATGACTGAGCTGTTACAGTAAGGTTATTCTGGGTATGTTTACTAACTGATGGTGGACGGAGTCATAAATGTCAGACGAACCATTCCACGGGCAAGAGTCAAAAACGTGCAAGTAGTAGTAGGAAAGGCCAGGCCAATGAGTGGCTCCATGAAGCTTAGCTAGTGATTCTGAATTAACCACTACTGCTCAGATACCAGCCCTAGGACACAGGGGTAATTTTAGGGTGAACACAGTTAGATAAATTAGATAATTTCCCATTGCTTATTTAGTTTATCGCAAGTTTAAAGTATTCATCATTCAACAGCGTGTGTTGCGTGCCTATGTGTGGGATCCATCATTAACCAGAACAAAAATCCTTGAATCATCTGTCAGTCCTTGTGGTAATTTTGCATCTTCTCTAGATCTTAACTCTTGGAAGTCATTATCTTGCTTGTCTCTGTTATTTGCATCTCTGAGCCCCAAATGAGTTTGTTTTCAGCTAAGTCTTTGGAGAAGGGTCTTTGCATGTCGTTAAATTAGAATTTTAAAAATCCGTGTTCCATAAACTAATCCATGTATATGTTTTTATAATTGTTTTCTCAGTTTACTAGGATGAGCCAATTTTGAGAGGGTCCAGTGTTGTCACAGTTGGGCTAGACTACACTACCAGGAAAGAGAACTTTTCTAGATCTCATTCAGTATCAGAATTAGGAACAACAGCTGCCTGAGCCAACAAGGCTGAGGAATATGGGACAGGGAGAGCCCAAACCCTGGGGAGCGTGAATTTGCTTACCATTTGAGATTTTCTCTTAAAGAACCCTAACGAAATGTAAAACTTAGTAAGAAACTATATGATCCAAGACATATGTACATGATTATTTAGCTTCTAAGTCCTTACCAACTAATTAATTAGCAGTTCCGGAAAGCATGGATTTGGACTCAGAAGACTTACATTCTTCACGTACCAGTTTTGTTTTTTAAGATTCATTTATTGATTTGAGAGAGAGAACGCGCACGAGTGGGGAGGGGAGGGAGAGGGAGGGGGAGAGATTCACAAGCAGACTCCCCGCTGAGCATGGAGCCCGAGGAGTCCCTGGGCTCAATCCCAGGACCCTGAGATCATGACCTGAGCCCAAATCAAGAGTTGGACGCTTAACCAACTGAGCCACCCAGGCGCCCGCTTCATGTACCAGTTTTATGACTGAGGGAAAGATCCTTAACTTTTCTGAGCTTTGGCCTCCCCATCCACAAAGTAGAGATAATAAAACCTGCCTCATCTTCCTCTCCACGTTGTGAAAGTTAAGGGAGCAAGCATGTGAACGCTTTTTATAAACTGCGAAGAAGTGTAAAATTTTAATTATAATTACCAATTAACAATTCAACTTGAAGATGTTCTTAATTAAGCTCAATCTTAAATTTAGTAACAATATGAACTTAAAACTCTGCTCTGGGGGGGTTTACATGTTTATTTTAAAATTCAAAGAAATGAAACAAATTCCTACAGGTATAATCCCATGAATAAAAATACTTTTTCTTTCTTTTTTATTTTTTCCTTTCCTTTTTTAAATAAAAAATACAATTTATTTCCCTTATTGAGGAAAAATTAGAGG
This sequence comes from Mirounga leonina, assembly GCF_011800145.1. NCBI lineage: Eukaryota > Metazoa > Chordata > Mammalia > Carnivora > Phocidae > Mirounga > Mirounga leonina. Next base: position 57,362,610 of record NW_023270377.1, on the reverse strand, counting down.
AAAAAAAGCCACTAGGGCCCATTTTTTAATACACCCTTTATGGAGCAGATATTGTTTGCTCAATTGCTAAGTGCTAGAGCAAAATGAGAATCAGTATTAGCTGCCCATCCTTCCAAAGGGCTCCCATGTTTGACTGCTAAGAAAATCTTCTCTCAGATCCTCTACTTTCATTTTCCCCTATGGAAATGTTGGTTATTTGGTCCCAAATTGCATAAAGCCCTTTCTGCTGGGATAAACAAAGCTTTGGCACTTTGGGTACCCTTAAACCCAAAATGATTCTACAGATTTGGCTGCCTGGACAAGCTGACTGATGGTCAGATATTTATGAGTATGCACATAACTGAGGGATACCCTTATAATGCAATAATTCTTAAGTCCACATCTGCCAACCTCCAGGGCATAATTAACATTATTTTATTTTATTTTTAAAATTGCACCCTGTACAACACAGCCTTCAGGCGCTTCCAGAGAAAATGAGCACATTATGACAAATAAAATATTATAGAACAACAACTAATAGCTTAAGCGAATTAAAAATAAGAACCCATAAAATAGTCTTATTGCTAGGCCACAGGGGAGGAACAAAGCCCTTTAACCACTAAGACTGTTAGACACTTTAAGACTTTTCCTGCTTTCACGCAAGAGAAGCAGGAGCTGGTGGAAGGAAGAAGGATTGGGAGAGGAAAACCACAAGCTTCATTCAGAGCACATTATTTCCCAGCAGGACCACGACAGGCCCCTGAGTTATGGGAAAGGGCCAACGATGCCCTGATGCCCATAGATAGGTAGGGTCATGTTTGGTTTCTTGAGATGCATGGTCCCACTTTAAATAACTAGCTAAAGCCCTTCGGTCCTTCACTTTCCTGCTAGACTTAGATCTGATGTCATTTTCTTCATTTTCCCCAATAGGAGAGGTTCCATATTATTTTAAAACTTAAATAGACCTTATCTCTTCCATACATACAAATCATGACACTAACTATCACTATACAAATCAGTGTATACAACCATACTATACACATATATACACAGACACTCCCACATCTGCAAACTGAACCTACAGGCCCTTCTGCAGATGACAACACAGGATAACTGAACTCATCTACTAGCCAAACTGCAAAGCCAGTCCACTAGGCATTTTTAAAATAAGAGTGTAGTCTAATTCTTCCTTAAGCTTCCACAAAGTTTTGCATTGCTATCAAAATATTTTTGGAAATTCTGTAATGTTTCTCCTTTTCCCTTGGCTTCTTATTTCTGGCAAGGACTAAACCTCAAAATATCTTTCCTCTGGGACACTGAAATAACTGTCCCAAAGCAGCTGCCAGAGCCATAGCTATTCAGAGATTTGGGACAGATTTCCAAGGAAGGCCACTTGCAATTTTAATTGAGTCAAAAGCTCCACCTCCTGAGATTCTCAAAGAACAGGTGTGCGAGGCAGGGCGGGGGTGTTGTCTCCTGGATTCTCTCATTTTCGTTCATGACTCGATCTGCTGTTTCACTTCCCTTTCTTCCCTCCTCTTGTCTGCCGCCCACCCTCCTCTGGGTTTTATTTTAGATGTAAAGAAAAAAATCAACTCATCTCTCCCTCTCCCCACCCCCACCCCCCCAGGGCTCTGAGGTTGTATCTCTCCTCTGCTGACTTTCCAAAAGCTTCCCTTACTATAATTGTGCCATTATTGGGTTCTTCTTACCCAGGGCCACCTCGCTCAAGTTTAGAACTCTGTAGAAGATGTATCTGGTAGATTAAGAGAAGAACGAGGTCTCCACCACCAAGCACAGCTGCCTGACTGGCCCAGACTTGGGGGTTTCCTGCAGACAAATAAGGTTTGGACTCGTTATGTAGCACACGGGGACCTTTACATCAGGGGTTCTCAACCCTAGTCACATCCCAGAAGCGCCTGGGAACTGTTCCCCAAAATACCTTTGTCAAAAAAAAGCCCTTTGTCCAGGCCCGTTGAATTGAATCTCTGGCCGGGGCCTGGGCGTTGCAATTTTTTAACAGCTCCCAGATGATTCTATTGTGCAGCAGGATTAAAAACCACTGATTTAGATTCTGCTTGTGGAAGTTATCCAACCCTGAGCTTACTCCCTTCCTTCCAAATACACCCCAGGAGATTCCTCTGCCTGCTCTCACACCAAAGATTTCTGGGAGCCAGGAAATTGAGTATGGCGGCCTCGGGAATGCAGTTTAGTTTTAAAAAATAAGAGGGCTGAAGAGAGAGGGTGGTGCCGAGGCATGGGGGAGGCTCCCCCCCCCCCCCCCCCCCAGGCAGCGTAGGCACACAGCTGGTGTGCATGAGGCCACCTCCTCTCCCCCGGGCCTGATCCGCTTAGAACTTGGCAGATGAGACACTCGAAGCATCGTGATGCTCAGTTTCTTTCTTGCCTGCGTGGGAGAGGGGAAAAACTTAAGTCGTGGAGGACACTGGAGACTCAGAAACTATGATGCAGAGACTCCGGACAGGAACACGTCCCAGTCAGCAAAAGGCCAACTTAAAAATTAAGTCACATCTATCTTGGAAGGCTTGGGATGCAGGAACAAGTATGATTTTACACGCAGACTGTAGCCGGAGAGACAGACACACAGCTGCAGCCGTGACACAGTCCCCACCCCACCCCCCACCCCCGGGTCCCACAAAGGCTGGGGACTCCGCCGGCCAGGGAGAAAGTGGTTCCTGAAGGTCCAAACCACCACGGCCGCTCAGACTCTCCAGCTGCTCAGCCCGCAGTTAGGAAAGGATAAGGAGCCCCTCCCTTGAAGCCCAGAGTTCGAACGAACCCCAGGGGGTTCCAACCTCCCACCCCCTGTTGCTGAGGCAACTGGCGGGCACCATCCAGCTCTTCTAGGCCAGTGACTCTGCTGCGCTGAGCTTTTGCTCGGAGCTTCTTGGCTCTCCGCCTGCCTTCCTCTGGCACGCTGACGGCCGCTGCAGCCCTCCTGGCTCCGTCTCTGCGGAGAAGGTCTCCCTGCCTCCACCCATCTTTCTTCCCATCGCTCTCTCTCCCCAGATGTCTCTGAGTTTATGTGGGAAAGCATGTTCCTAGAGCCTATTAAAAAGACTTTCAAAGTCACGCCTTCCCCCCGCAGCCTTTGGAGTCCACCGCATCCACTGTATCCAGGCAGTGTGTCAAGTGGCCGGAACGAGAGGGGGTGACTATTTTGCAGGCTCCGGGGAGAGTTCCTAAATGTTTCTGGCTTTCCCCTGGCATGGTTCCGATGTGTGAACATCCAGAACTCAGGTCCTTGCCCTCAGCAACAACCAGGAAGAGCACAGGCTGAAGGATCAATGCACATGTGCAGTGTGGATGAGTTCCAGCTACCAGGGAGCAAGCCAGTTAAAAACCCTCCCCCATTCACGCAACCTTGGCGCTTCCAACATAATGAAGTTCCATTACTTGGAATTCGGGGTGTGTTCCTTCCCTTCCCCGCCCCCCTCCCACCCAAAGCAAATTCAAGCAAAGAAGACCAAAAGAGAGTGAATGATCTCTCTTTCAGATTATGAACTGCCAGAGTCCTGGCCCCTTTCGAAAGGCACCCCACGACCAAACCAGCAAATGTCCCCCAGTGCAGGTCACCACTGCTCCTTCGACAGTCTGAAGTCAGCCAGCCTGACTCCTGTGGGGCTAGGGCCCTGCCCTTCATAAAGCTTCAGCATAAATTAGCAAACATGTGCGGCTCCCAACTATAAGAAAGGTTTTTTGTTTTTGTTTTTTAATGAAATGAAACCACGTAACCTACTGCATTTTTCTCTAAGCCAATAGTTAGATCTGGACATTGGATGTGATATATCTTTAAAACTGGTCAGAGTGATCGCATACCAAGATTGGGGACACGGAATGCCTTAAGGCAGACCCTCCTCCAGGAGAAGCCTGGCAGGGAACGCCCGCCTGGAACTAAGGCTCCCTGCTGCAGGGGTTTCTTGCCTTGTTTCATTTTTAGAAACCAGAAAAACACGAAAGGGCTCCAGTTCTAACCATCCCACTCAGGCTTGGCTGCAGGCAAAACTAGGAAAATGGGCCAGGAAGGCCAGGCCAGGCTTCCAGCCCCTACCTGCCCCCATGAAAGTCAAGGACCCAGTCAGGGACCCCCTACTCCCCAGCCCAGGGCAGACAGAAGCGGCTCAGGGGCACACGCATTCCAGAAATCTCTGAGTACAGGACAGAAGAGAAGAAAAAGCAGAGAAGTATGTCGGAAAGTCAATATAATCATCATCATTATCATAATAATAATAATAATAAACAACATAATGGCCACTAGGACTCTTATCCTGGCTCTCCTACTTAGAGGCTTGGTGACCTTGAGCATTTAACCTCTCTCTTTCTCCACCTGTAACATGACGACAATTTTCTACCCAGAACCTTGTCCCAGGGGTTGTCATAAGAACCAGATGAGATCATGTAAAAAAAAGACGACAAAGTTGGTTTGTAACCTGTTCAGAATATTCATTCTTTTTAAGACTATTTAACATCAATATGCAAAACCAGATACCACACCTAAATATTATACCAACTAAATGAAATCTTAGCCACCTATTGATGGTTAAATATGCATATTGTATTTCTCTTATAATAAATTCCTGTTACTGGGAAATATGTCAGTAGCCCCATTGCATAAGGCCAGTTATGGCATTTGCTAAAGTGGGCTTCCACCTCTTGGGGTGGTATAGTTTCAAGGGTCCCTAAGGAGTGCTCTGTACAACTCTGAGTGGGTGGTGCAAGTCTTTAGCTAGACCACATAAAAATTATATCTATTCTCACTGAATGCCGCTATCTCTATGATTTGTGAGTAGGCTGCTCAATGAGTTCAGAAAAACATTTCCTTCTAGCTCCAGCTGGCAAGATGTCAAGATTGAAAAACACATTTCCTGCTTCTCTTTCTTGCCCCAATTGGGATGGATGACCCTAATTCTCACCACCCCATTTCCTTAAGCCATTAGCAGTGATTGAATCTCTGCCCATCCCAATGAGCCTCACACAGACGATTTTAATGCACAGCAGCACCCGTAATAGAGAGAACTATGTTGTGAAACTTCAAATTTACTTTTAATTCCATCTTTGACAGACCAAATTGAAGCCATGGGTTATACTTTGTTATGGCCGCTTAACACTAGCTGGAAATTCAGGCACCCTCCGGTTTGTAAAAGTTTCCCTCTCCCATTAGCCTCAGATCAAACAAGAGACCTCCATCTCGCTCGATGGCTTTCAGTGGGGGGAGGTCGTCTAAAAAGACAGCCAGAAGCCAATGTCCCTGAGGAACTGGGGATCCAGCAGAAGAGACGAGCCAGCCAAGTGTGGTCTGACTGTCCATACATTCACACGCACGTGTTACGTGCTGCTCAGCGAGGAAGGAGTTTCATGAGACACACAAAAGCACTGCAAGCAATATTCACTTGTTCTTAAGGAACCGGGCACCACTTGCCCGCCGAAGCTTGAGAGAAGAGAAAGATAATAAGGGCAACACCACCAAGGACCGCTCCCTTTCTCCACTCTCTGGACAAGCCCACAACGAACTACGATCCCCACTTGATAGACAAGGCACTAGAAGGCTTGCAAAGGTTGTGTACCAGAGACGCCTGGGTGGCTCAGTTGGTTAAGCTGCCTTAGGCTGAATCCAGGGATCGAGCACCTTCCTGGGCTCCTTGCTCAGCGGGGAGTCTGCCTCTCCCTCCAACCCTCCCCCTTCTCGTGCTCTCTCTCTCTCTTTCTCAAATACATAAATAAAATCTTAAAAAAAAAAAAAAATAGGTTGCATACCTTGCCTAGTATGCCACATGCTTGCTGCAGAGCAAAAATTCCAACCGAGATTTATCTGATTCCCAAGCTTCTGCTCCTAACCATTATACTTGGCTGGCTTCATTGTCCAAAAGAGTCAGTCAGGAGACCTTTGGGATGCTGAGGTTCGAATTGGCTCTTGAGGGCAGTGTGTGCTTGGCCTGAGGGAAAACAGGAGATGGTGTCATCCAAATTGCTGAGTGTGTATCCCCAGGGCCCAAAACACTGCCCAGTATAGGGAGAAGCTCCATGTCTATTGAGAAAATGAGAAACGGTACAAACAAAGGCAAGGAGATCAGTACAAGGATAGAGAGCAAAGTGGGGGAAAGGGAAAACGAGAAAGTGGAAGAGGAAAGAAGAGCAGACACCGGAGAGGAGCAGTGCTCACTGTAGCAAGGAGTAGGCGCTGAGATCATCCAAGCCCGGTGGAGCTGAGGAAGGCTGAAAATTCTGGGGTGAGGAGCTTGCATTCAGTTCTGTGCATGATGGTTAAATAAATTCCTAAGGAGGGGCCTGATAAGGAGGAAGCCATCATTGAGAACGATTAGTCTGGCTCTGTTGTGTGGGAGGACCTGGAGGTAGAGGGACCAGAGACTCTGAGACCAGCCGGTGACTGAAGAACCCACTAGGGAGGACCTGGGGGCTCTGACTGGTGACCTAGGTAAGAGTTGAGCACAGAAAAACAAAAACCAAACAAGCAAACAAAAACAAAAACAAAACAAAAAAGAGTTGAGCACCGACTTGTGTCTCAGTTGAACAGACAAGAGAGTTGGACAGGCCATGGTGTCCTCATTGTTTCTGGCAAGAAGAGGACAGCAGGGAAGCGTGCAAGCTCTCTTCATCACAAGCAAGCTAGGAGATGGAGATACTATGAAAAGAAGCAGCTCAGCCTCACGACACAAAGAATTACTTCTAAAAATCTTTGGTCACCGGGTCAAAGAAACTGGTTCCCGGTCTGAGCAAGTGGTTGCAATTGCTTTTAATAATCTTCACTGGCCTGAGATGTTTTTTTTTTTAAAGCCCTCAAATTGGAGCAATGCCTTTGTCAAATTTAGATCGATCGTCTTGCTAATAAGAGTCATGAACCATAGGTAGGTAGCTATTGCTATAACCGTCCCCCCCCCCCAGCCAGATGGCAAACATGTTGAGAACAAAGGCAGAGCCCTCTCCTTTGGGGGAACCTCACAGTGGGTTCGGCACGGAGTACGCAGAAATGAGGGCCTTACACATATTTACCACACTTGCGTTTTAACAACAGAAGCAATCAGAAAACTTAATTTTCTGAGGTAGAATGTGATAAAATACCACTCCCAAATCCTTTCTGTGTAACAAACCTCCCCCTGTGGAAACTCTGGCCCTACCTAGCAGGGCTGTTCTCTGTCAGGTACCATCTTCCTCCAAGAACTACAATCACAACTGCTCTTTTATCAGGATGAAAAACAGATACCAAGTTTGTGTAGGGGATAATTAATAGCCAACAGCAAGTCTTTGCGTTAATTCAGCGGCACATGAACGAATTGTGAAAATTCCCTTTGCCAGAGAAGCAATTGGCTGTTTTACCACTCACCCAGCAACCTTTATTTCCCACTTGGCACTATATTTATGGCTTTTATGGGGATAAAAGAGGCTAGGAACTCTGTGTTGGATAAATTTGATATCTGTCCAACCAATGATAACAATTCACATTTAAGTGCATATTGTTAAAACCGTAACCTCTGTCCCAGACTCTAAGCTATTTCATAATACGGGTATTTTCAAGACTTTCAGATGCCAAATGGCTCCCCAATCTAGAAAATTATCTTACTGTTCAGCCGGTCAGGGGTTTGGTCTTGCACAGAGCCAGTTTCGACAAAGTTCCTGAAACACGTGTTCTGAGAAATTAGAAAGTATGCAGTGTGTGTCTGTTATGTGATTATAACTCGGTTTCTGAGGGGGGCTCATGCTGAGTGGTTCTGCTCCGAGATTCACCCCCAACGCTACTACCTCCACGCGTCTACCTCCTGCCCACTTTCCTCTGGTGGCTCATAGACCTTCACTTCTGACTTTGCACGACACAGTTCAGGCCTTCCCCAATTCCAAGCTGCCAAGACCAGAGTACGTGGCTGAAACACTTGAATACTCATGTGAAATGAACTCAACTTCTGCTTTTGGGTCATTTAGTAACAGTTGTTCTAGTTCCTTTTCTTCTAGTAAGCAATTCTACTTACACAGAAAAAAATATAACCAACAAAGGATTCTTTTTTTGTTTGTTACACCAAGTACTAAAAGCAGTGATAGTGAACTAAACCAACTAAACCAACCTACTCTATGCTCAGATGGCAATGTCCCATGTGGCTGCGTGACATGAGCCCTTTCAGAGGAGAAATAAGAAAGAACTTAAATGACAAGAAAAAATTGTTTTTACAAAGAAAAAAGAAGCATGGTTTAATTATGATTTGACCCGACAAGAGACACATCCTGCTTGGCGCAAAAATACTGAGACTCTTGGGCAAATTATCAGGTTGACGTTGAATACACCTGTTTATGATTTCCATCTTTTGCCAGATGTTCAACTCCACAGCCTGGTCTAGAACCACTAACTACATCCTGTTAAAGCACAGGAAGAAAATGGATGCTTTCTTCCATAGGAAGGCTCAGCCTAGAAATAAACACTATCCCTGCCCTATCCATTCTCAAGCCTGCATGACTTCCTACCTGCACCAAGCAACCCTGTGTCTCACTATCACCTCAACCATCCTGCTATTGTGTAGATGAATTAACTGTGACAAGATGAAGTGATTTGCTCGGGATCCGATCACCAGAACTGGAACCCAGGTGTTCTTTTGCCCAAGGTTATGCAAGTAATTAATGAAAGGTGATATCATTCCCTGATTTCCAGCTTCCAGCAACACCCAACTTCCCCGCCCTCTAGTGTTGGCCTCAACACACCTAACCCGGGCCTCACACACAATGGGAAGTCTTACTGCTGTACCATGCATTTGAATCCAGTTTCTTCTACGCCATTTGGTTGAGTGCTGCCTGTCTTAGATGCAGGGCTGATATACAAAATATTTAACAACTGGTATGGCCTAGGCACTGACCAGCCAGAAGGGATACTGGCTTAGTGTTAAGGACTGAATACTCCAGAGCACTGCTCCCTGGGAGCCTTCTCATTTCTCATTGCCTCCCAGGCACCCCTCCCCCTACTTCTGACCCTACTAGAGAACAGGCAGGCATCGGCCAAATGGCCTAAGGGATTACATGCCCTTGCTGGGCTCTGATGGGCCAGGGAAGAACTGGCGATTGAACGCTGCCCTTGGAATGGCTGTCTGGGAACAGGATGCATTCTCTAGCCCGCTTGGAGGCAGCCCAGCGCTGAGTCTGGCTCTAGTCCAGTCTGGTTCCAAAGCTAGGAGGGAGTATGTGACAATGCGCTGTGAGTGCTCCCCAGTTCCTCAGTTGAGGCTGGAGGTGGGAAAGGGGAGGGTTTGTTAAAGGCAGATCTAAAATAGGAGTAGGCGAAGAACACAGGGTGAAGTCATTTGAGAAGAATGATGGATTCTCAGATTCTGCTGTAGACTACACTGGAAAAGATTTTTTTAAAAGCTGCTTTTACTGTCTCCTATAGAATATAAGGGTCCCTCATAATTTTAGTTCAGTGATAGAAACTAGCTACATGCTAACTGAAAAGAGCATGCGTGGGCTTTGGCATTCCACCAATCTGGTCCAAGCTCCTTCCTTGTTAGGAAGAGAGCACACTTCCTATTTACCTAGAGATGATGCTTTGGCAGGGAGGGTTCACGGATTCAAGATGAGTCTAGGAAAAGGAAGTTAGTGAATAATAATTTGTCAGTGCTTCTCTGCCACAATGCAAGAAAGATGGGACTCTGTTCTCCATGACTGGTAGTCTTAAACATAAGTATTTGTAGGACAAGTACAGATAGGATAACTAGCTCCCCTTGTCTAAGGGCTGTGTTCCCTGAGAACAGCCAGCTCCCTCTGCCCTTATTCTACACCCAACAATCTGTCTTCAGATCTACAATCCGGTTTCCTGAGTAGACTTGCTTTAGAGCATCCTGTATACATAACCGGCCCCAATGTTCAAACAAAGCCTTTCTCCTATTGCATTGTTTTTCATATTGGAGTCTTTAATCAAATATTCAGAGGTCCATGAATTCCTTAGGATAATCTTTAAATGCTGTGTTTTCATTTGAAAGATACATAAAAATTTTAACACAAGCATCACCTGGATCACCACCTTTTTACAGAGTAATGCCACGTAATATCAATGCCCAGACTGGATTTACCTTTATGATTATTTCAATCAGGTGATCACTTAAAGTCTCATAATGTAAGTATAAAAGCAATACTTCTCAAATGGGGATACATTCAAGGGTCCACAAGTTCAAGTCTGAAAAACACTTCCTATTATAAATAACATGACAAACTGATTTATACATCAGTCTCTTGTAAGTTTGACTATGATGAATTAATCCCTCTCAGCTTAATCACCCTGAGTGAAGGGGCCCAATAATTACTGCATCTGTAAAGCTAAGTATCATATCTGTGGTATCTGTCCCAATATACTGCCAATCAGTGAAGCAACCACCCAGGTGGCCTCCTCCTGAAAAGCTCTACTCTCTTCTATGTGACACATGGATTGTGACTGGCTAATTAGACAAACTAATCTTGGATTTGAAATAGAAAACTTTTTGATCTTGGGTAAGTCCCCTAATCTCCACTCTCAACTCTGTGAAATGCGGGCACAGCTAAGACTACTACTACTAACAGGGATGTTGGGCTAATCACTTCAGACGTTCTGCCATGCCAGGTCCATCTGGGCCTGCTCCTGAGTCAGTACCCTTATCTTAAGGGGATGACAATGTGCCAAGGGACCAATGAGATGGGAGAGGCATGAGAGAGAACATCTGGACAAAGTTACCCCTGAGGTCTGGAGGGTAGCTCTGATAGGGCTGTAAAAAGTTCCTTTAGGCACATAGTGCATCTGAAAGACATCTCCCAGTCAGCAGTTTGGGATGCAAATAACAAAGTAACAAAGGGGACTCATTGGCTCTTGAAACTGGAAGTGCAGAGGTGGATCAGGCTTCAGGTGTGGACTCTGGCTCAGCACTGCCCTCAGGACAGTTTCTTCCTGCCACTCTGCCCCACCAAACACAGCATTGGCTCCACTCTCAGGTTGGATCTCCTCATGAACACAGGATGGCTGCCAGCAACATGTGGACCATGCACTTCCTTATTTGGGGATGCTTCTGCTCAGCATTCCAAGCAAAAATTCCAAGATTCACCCCGATTAGAGTCCTCATTGATATCTCTCTTCTCCAACATTCACATCTAATCAGTCGGAAAATGATTGGTTCTGCCTTCGAAACACATACAGCATCCAACCACCTCTCCCCACATCCGCCGCTACCACCCTGATCCCAGCCATCAATCTCACCTGTATTACCAGAGTCATCTGCCTGTTTCTGCTCCTATTCCCCCTGCAGCAGCCTGGGTGATACTTTCAAAATGTAAGTCAGATCATGTCACTGCTCAGAATCTTCCAGTGTCTCCCCATTTCACTTGAGTACAAGCCAATGACCTTGCAATGCCCTATAAGGGCATGACCTGGCTCCCCGTACCCTTTCAGACCTCAGCCCCTGTCACACCACTCCCTTTCTCATGCCAGGTGTGCTCAGCTTCTGATCAGGGACGTTAGACTGGCTGTCCTCTTTGCCTGGGACACTCAGCTTCTGGAGAGCCACATGGCTCACTTTCAAGTCATCTGCCAATGAGGCCTACCCAGGATGGCCCACTGAAAACCACAATATACTCTGCACTCACAACCTCCCTACCCAGCTTATTTTTTTCTACAGTACTGCCCACCTAGTGTATTTATCGATTTACTGGCTCTTTCCTCCTAGTTAGAATGTAAGGGATTTATGTCTATTTGTTTCACTGATGCAGGTGCTCAAAAAACTTTGTTGAACGAATGAATCAATCAATCAATCAGTCAATCAATGAGACTGGTTCTGACACCCATCTACTTCCGAACTCTTAGTGGGGGAAATGCCTAAGGCCATAAAGTTAGGAGTAGGACCTACCAAAGTTGGACTATGCTGGGTGTCTCCAAAGTTTGGAATTTCAATTATGCTCTAAGAAAGAAACCGATATGAATCAATAGACAATCGATAAGGTGAACAGCACCTGTGGTGTTTATTAAGAATGATGGTTCTTGGATCCAACCACAAACTTACAAATCAAAATTTCAAAGGGCAGGGATCATAAATCTTCTTCGGGGCACCTAGGTGGCTCAGTCGTTAAGCGTCTGCCTTCGGCTCAGGTCATGATCTCAGGGTCCTGGGATCGAGCCCCACATCGGGATCCCTGCTCCGCTGGAAACCTGCTTCTCCCTCTCCCACTCCCTCTGCCTGTGTTCCCTCTCTCGTTGTGTCTCTCTCTGTCAAATAAATAAATAAAATTTAAGAAAAAAATAAATCTCCTTCTTCACTAGTCTGGGGTGTATGTATAAATAGTTGGCAGGAGCAACATAGGTGTACTATGAGACATAACAAGTATGATGAAGAGAACTGAGATATAATAAATGGTACTAACTCATGAGAAGAAAGAGAGTATAAATGGAGCAAAGAAGATGTTCTTGGATTTAGGAAAAGGAAACCCAAAGGCCCAAATTTGGGGAGCAGTTTTCTAGTACTGCCAAAGGGACGAAGACTAGATCTAGGGATTACAGATAATCTGGTCACTAGACAGGACTACAATTCATCAGGCTTCACAATGTCAATCAGTCTGCAGAACTATCTGTATCAGTTTATTAGGGCTGCCCTAACAAAGTTTAAACCAACTAGCTAGTTTGAACAATTTATTGTCCCACAGTCGTGGAGACTAGACCTTTGAGATCAAAGTGTCAGCAAAGTTGGTTCCTTCTGAATAAGGGCTGTGAAGAAGAATTCCTTCTGTGCCTGTCCCCCAGCTTTTGGTGGTTTACTGGTAATCTTTGGTAACCTATAATCTTGGTTTATAGAAGCATCACTCCAATCCCTGAATCTCTGCCTGCATCTTCACATCATTTCCTCCCTCTCTATGTGTCTATGCCCAAATTTCACTTCCTTTTTTAATGTTTTTAATTAATTTATTTATTTGAGAGAGAGAGAGAGAGCACATGCAAGTGAGGGGGGCAGGGGGAAGGGGCAGAGGGAGAGAGAGAAAGAGAAAAGCAGACTCCATGCTGCACGTGAAGCCTGACCCAGGCTAAGTCCCAGGACCCTGAGATCACAACCTGAGCCAAAACCAAGAGTCAGTCCCTCAACTGACTGCACCACCCAGGTGCCCCTTCACCTTTTTTTTATTATAAAGATGGATGTTACAGAAGCATATGTACTGATGTATACAGCTGTTTATATCCTATTGTTAAGGAAAAAATGCAGGTTTTATATTTGTATGTATATATGTCTACATGTATAATTGTACATTTAAAATATTTCCTTTTGGGGATGCCTGGGTGCCTCAGTCAGTTAAGCATCTGCCTTCGGCTCAGGTCATGATCCCAGGGTCCTGGAATCGAGTCCTACCTCGGGCTCCTTGCTCAGCAGGGAGCCTGCTTCTCCCTCATCCCCTCCCCCTGCTTGTGCTCTCTCTCTCTCTCTCCGACAAATAAATAAATAAAATCTTTTTTAAAAATTTCCTTTTGAATATTTACACACACAGGCAAAAATCTGGAAGAATACTTTTTTTTTTTTAATTTGAGAGAGAGAGAGAAAAAAAACATGAGCAGGATGGGCAGAGAGAGAGGAGAGAGAGAAACTTAAGCAGACACTGCACTGAGCACACAGCCCAACATGGGGCTCAATCTCACAACCCTGAGATCATGACCTGAGCAGAAACCAAGAGTCAGTCACTTAATGGACTGCGCCACCCAGGCACCCCATGGAAGAATACTTCTAAGTTGAAACTGTTATGATCTTCGGGAGTTGGGGTTCTGGCTAGATTATTATTTCCTTTTGTTTGCTTAAATCTCCATTTCTTGATTTTTCCACATAAATACGCAATATTCAAAAAACATATTTTTATGTCACTTAAATATAATTAGACTAACATTTTGTTAAATTTCATGCCAGTTTATAGAACTAGAATTTGCTTTTGACATTTTAATAATCATATTTAATTAATCTCTGCATCTGAAGGAGTTTTTAAGTGATATTTGTTTGTTGAACAATAAAATTATAGTTGTTTTTATTCAATTTATTTAAAAGAAAAAAGAAAAAATGTTGACGCATTTCTCTTACTCCCACCAACCCCTGCCTCTGGCAACCACCAATCTGTTCTCTGTATCTATGAGCTTAATTATATTTTTTTGTCTAGATTCCACATATAAGAGAGATCATAACAGTATTTATCTTTCTCTGTCTTATTTCACTTAGCACAATACTCTCAAGTTCTGTCCATGTTATCACAAATGGCAAAATTTCAGTCTTTTTTATAGCTAAGTAATATTTTGTGTGTGAGGGGAGGGGTATACCCCAATTTCTTTATCCATTTATCTATTTATCCAAGAATGGACACTGGCTGCTTATATGTCTCACATTGTAAATAATGCAGCAACGAACATAGGGGTGCATATATCTTTTTGAATCAGTGTTTTCATTTTCTTTTTTCTTTTTTTTTTTTTTAAAGATTTTATTTATTTATTTGACAGACAGAGAGATAGCAAGAGCAGGAACACAAGCAGAGGGAGTGGGAGAGGGAGAAGCAGGCTTCCTGCCGAGCAGGGAGCCCGATGTGGGACTCGATCCCAGGACCCTGGGATCATGACCTGAGCCGAAGGCAGACGCTTAATGACTGAGCCACCTAGGCGCCCCTGGTGTTTTCATTTTCTTCAAATAAATACCTAGAAGTGGAACTGCCAGATCATGTCGTAGCTCTATTTTTAATTTTGGGGGGATCCTCCATACTGTTTTCCACAGACACTGCACCAATTCACATTCCCATCAACGGTGCATAAGGGTTCCCTTTGCTCCACGTCCTCACCAACATTTATCTCTTCTCTTTTTGATAACAGTTATTCTAACAGGTGTGAGATGATGGCGCCCTGTGGTTTTCATTTGCATTTCCCTGATGATTAGTGATGTTGAGCACCTTTCCATGAACCTACTGGCCATCTGTGTGTCTTCTTTGGAAAAATGTCTAGACCATCTGCCCATTTTTTTAATTGGATTCTTTGGGTTTTCACTATTGAGTTGTTTGAGTTCTTTATATATTTTGGATATCAGGCCCTTATTAGAGATATGATTTGCAAATATTCTGTCCCATTCAGTAGGTTGAGCTTTCATTTTGTTGATTATTTCCTTCGCTGTGCAGAAGCTTTTGTTTGATGTAGTCCCACCTGATTATTTTGCTTTTGTTGCTTTTGCTTTTGGTGTCAGATTCAAAAAATCATCGCTAAGGGGAGCCTGGGTGGCTCAGTCAGTTAAGTGTGCGACTCTTGATTTTGGCTCAGGTCATGAACTCAGGGTCATGAGATCAAGCCCTGTAACGGGCTCTGCGCTAAGTGTGGAGCCTGCTTAAGATTCTCTCTCTCCCTCTAGCCCTCCCCCCACCCCTCTGTTCACGCATGCACTCTCTATTAAAAAAAAAAAAAATCATCACCAAGACCTATGTCAAGGATCTTACCATCTATGTTTGCTTCTAGCAATTTTATGGTTTCAGGTCTTACATTCAAGTATTTAATTCATTTTGATTTAATTTTTGTACATATTGTAAAATAGTGGTCTCGTTTCATTCTTTTGCATGTGGCTGTCCAATTTTCCTAAGATCATTTACTAAAGAGACTGTCCTTTCTCCATCATATATTCTTGGCTCCTTTTATAATTGACCGTATATGCGTGGGTTTATTTCTGGGCTCTCTATTCTGTTCTATTGATCTGTGTTGTTTTTAATGCCAATACCATATTGTTTTAATTACTATAGATTTGTAATAGTTTGAAATCAGGGAGTGTGAAATTAGGGAAACAAAGTTTCCAACTTTGTTCTTCTTTCAAAAAATTGCTTTAGCTATTCAGGGTTTTTTATTGTTCCATACAAATTTTAGGATTTTTTCTATTTTTTTAGGATTGTTCTTTTTCCATGAAAAATGCCACTGGAATTTTGGTAGAGATTTCACTGAAACTTAAGATTGCTTTGGGTAGTATAGACATTTTAATAATATTGATTCTTCCAATCCATGAGCATGAAATATTTTTCCATATATTTGTGTCTTCTATTTTTTGCATTAATGTCTTGTAGTTTTTTTGTTTTTGTTTTTTGGGTTGTTTTTTTTTTTTTAAGATTTTATTTATTTGACAGAGAAAGAGAGAGACAGTGAGAGAGGGAACAGAAGCAGTGGGAGAGAGAGAAGCAGGCTTCCCGCTGGGCAGGGAGCCTGATGCAGGGCTCAATCCCAGGACCCTGGGATCATGACCTGAGCCGAAGGCAGATGCTTAACAACTGAGCCACCTAGGCACCCCTTGTAATTTTTAATATACAAGTTTTTCACCCCCTTGGTTAAATTCTTTCCTGGCTATTTTATTCTTTTTTATGTAATTGTAAATGAGATTGTTTTAATTCTCTTTCTGATAGCTCATCATTAGTATATAAAAATGCAACATGTTTTTGAGTATAAATTTTGTATCCTACAGTTTTATTGAATTTGTTTATTCTAACAACTTTTTGATGTATTCTTTAGGGTTTTCCTGTATATATTATTATGTCATCTGCAAATAGTGAATGTTACTTCTTTCTTTACAGTTTGGATGACTTTTACTTCTTTTTCTACGACTTTCAATACTATGTTGAATAAAAGTGCAAGAGTGGGCATTCATATCTTATTCCTGATTTTAGAGGAAAAGCTTTCAACTTTTCACCATTGAGTATGATGTTAGCTGTGGACTTGTCACATATGGCCTTTATTATGTGGAGGTGTGTTCCTTCTATACCCACTTTGTTGAGAGTTTTTATCATAAATGGATGCTGAATTTTGTCAAATGCTTTTTCTGTATCTATTGAAATAATCATATGATTTTTATCCTTCATTTTGTTAATGTGGTGTTTCACACTGACTGATTTGCGGACATTGAACCATCCTTGCATTCCTGGAAAAAGCCCACTTAATCCATGGTATATGATCCTTTTAATGTATTGTTGAATTTGGTTTGTTAGCATTTTATTGAGGATTTTTGCATCTATGCTCAGCAGGGATAATGGCCAGTAATTCTCTTTTCTTGTGGCACCTTTGCCTGGTTTTGGTATCAGGGTAATGCTGACCTTGTAAAATTTGTTTATGAGTTCCCTGCTCTTCTATTTTTTTGTAAGAGTTTGAGAAGGATTTGTATTAATTCTTCTTTGAATGTTTGGTAGAATTCACCAGTGAAGTCATCTGGTCCCAGACTTTGTTTGTTGGGGGGGGTTTTGATTATTGATTCAATCTCCTTACTAGTAATCAGTCTATTCAGATTTTCTATTTCATCATGATTCAGTCTTGGTAGGTTGTATGTTTCTAGGAATTTATCCATTTCTTCTAGGTTGTCCAATTTGTTAGTGTAAATTGTTCATAGTTCAGCTGTAACATCTCCTCTTTCATTTCTGATTTGATTTGGGTCCTCTTTTTTTCTTGGTGAATCTAGCTAAATGCTTTCAATTTTGTTTATTTTTTCGAAGAACCAGCTCTTAGTTTCATTCATCTTTTCTATTAGCTTTTTAGTCTCTATTTCATTTATTTCTGCTCTAATCTTTGTTTTTCCTCCCTTCTACTACTTTTGGGCTTCATTTATTCTTCATCTAGTTTCTTGAGGTGTAAAGTTAGGTTTTTACTTGAGATTTTTCTTGTTGTTTTTTTTTTTAAGATTTTATTTATTCATTTGAGAGAGACAGACAGGGAGGATGAGCAGGGGGAGGGGCAGAGGGACAGGGACAGGGAGGGTAGAGGGAGAGAGAGAGGAAAAGCAGACTCCCCACTGAGCTGGGAGCCCAACATGGGGCTTGATCCCCAGACCCCAACATCATGACCTGAGCCAAAGTCAGATGCTAGACTGAGCCACCCAGATGCCCCTCTTGTTTCTTGAGGTAGGAATTTATCACTATAAACTTCCCTCTTAGAACTGCTTTTACTCTTAACTATAGAGAACAAACTGATGGTTACTGAAGGGGAGGTAGGCGGGGGGGATGGGCTAAATGGGTGATGGTTAAGGAGGACACTTGTGTGATGAGCATCGGGTGTTGTATGTTAGTGATCAATCACTAAATTCTACATCTGAAACTAATATTACACTGTATGCTAATTGAAATTTATATAAAAACTTGGAAAATGGGGTGCCTGGGTGACTCAGTAGTTTAAGTAGCCAACTCTTTTTTTTTTTTTTTTTTTTTTTTAAGTAGCCAACTCTTGATTTTGGCTCGGGTCATGATCCCGGAGTCGTGGGATCAAGCCCCACGTTGGGCTCTGTGCTGAGCATGGAGCCTGCTTAAGATTCTCTCTCTCCCTTTGCCCCTCTCCCTGCATTTGCTTGCACTCTCTCTCTCAAAAAAAAAAAAAAAAAAGGAAAGAAAGGAAAAAATAACTGCTTTTGCTGCATCCCATAAATTTCAGTATGTTACATTTCCATTTTCATTTGTTTCAAAGCATTTTTTTATTTCTCTTTTGTTTGTTGAACCACTGGTTATACAATAGCATGTTGTTTACTCTCCACATGTTTGTGAATTTTCCAGTTTGCTTCATGTAATTAATTTCTAGTTTCATACCACTGTGGTCAGAAAAGTTGCTTGATATGATTCATTCCTCTTAAATGTATTAACACTTGTTTTGTGGCATATGATCTATCTTGGAAAATGTTCCATGTATACTTAAGAAGAATGTATATTCTGTTGCTTTTGGATGGAATACTCTGCATATATTATATCTATTAAGTCCATCTGGTTTAATGCATCACTTTAGGCCAATGTTTCCTTATTGATTTTCCGTCTGGGTGATCTACCCATTATTGTAAGTTGGGTATTAATGTCCTCTACTAGTATTGTATTGCTATTTTTCCTTTAGGTCTGTTAATATTTGCTTTATACATTTAGGTGCTTCTATATTGGGTACATATTTATAAATGCTGTATCTTCTTATTGGATTGACCCCTTTATCATTATGTAACACCTTTCCTTGTCTCTTACAGTCTTATTTTAAAGTCTATTTTGTCTGATAGAACTATAGCTATTCCCGCTTTCTTTTGGTTTCCATTTTAATGGAATATCTTCTTCCATCCCTTCACATTCAGTCTGTGTGTGTCCTTACATCTAAAGTGAGTCTTTTGCAGATAGCATGTTTTTTTATCCATTCAGCCACTCTGTCTTTTGATTGGAGAATTTAGTCCATTTATATTTAAAGTGATTATTGATAGGTATGTGTTTATTGCCATTTTGTTCATTGTTTACTGGCTGTTTTTACAGTTCCTCTCTGTTTCTTTCTTCTGTTGCCCTCTTCCTTGGTGGTGAGATGACTTTCTTTAGTGGTATGCTTACACTCCTTTCTCCTTAACTTTTGTGTATTTACTATAGTTTTTGCTTTGTGATTACACTAGGCTTATCTGTGACAACTTACATATATAACAGTTTAAGTTGATAACAATTTAATTTGATCCCATCCCTTTTTATAAAGGAGCCTTTTATATAATCCCAGTCATATTGGATTAGATGTCACTCTACTCTTAACTAATTTCATCTACAATGACTCTATTTCCCAATAAAGTCACATTCCAAGGTACTGGGGTTAGGACTTCAACATATGAATTTGTTGGGGACACAATTCAACCCATAACACATCCATTTCTCTCTTGTGATTTTAAGATCACTAAACAACCTTCTGATTACTAGGATGGTTCCCCAAGGTACCCAGGATTTAGCAGTGAGAGTCCAGGAGAACATATATGAGTCTTTTGGTCACTAGAGATGAATGTTTCCATTGTGAACTGGCATTCCGTTCTTTCAAGAGTCTTCAATGAGCATGAATCAGTCCCTTGGAGCCTGGTCACTCTGGTTGTACTGACAATGTGACTTTTGGGGACTACACAATAGTGATGACCCCTCATTAGGCCCTTTTTGCAGAATTGGTTGACTTCTCTCTCTGACATTAATGTATCCTCTCTATAACTGCAATCTCTCTATAACTCTATCCATCTTAGAAGATTAAAAACAACAACAACAACAACAACAAAAACAGCTAGCAATGCTAGAAGATGTGCCTAGTGCACATCCTTTACCAGTTCTGTTTCTCAGCAATCTCCACATCCAACCTATTTCTAAGGCTCTAGGCCTGACATCCTCAGAAATGAAGGCTGTCATACTGTGTGCCCTCATTAAAAAGGGAATAGAGGTACCTGCTTCATAGGTGGAGAATCCCAGATATTTTGCCACAGATAATCCATTCTTTCACCAGCCCCATCTTTCCTGAACAACAGGTATTTTGAAACGGAGTAAACTTCTGAAAGTTAGTACTGCAGACCAAGGTAGATAGAGCTATCAACCCAGGAAAATACCCACCTGCCTTTACTACACTCTCTGGCAGGATAGCCCCCAATATCTTTTGTAACCTGGAACCTCCACTGAGGAGAAGGAAGGTCTTGATTTCAACTTCAACAAATACTCTTGTTTGCATATCCTTTTCTGGTTCCATCAAATATCTTGCAAGTCCTATGTCCATGGAGAGAACCCAAGGCTAAGACTTAAGTGGAGGTTCTTAGGGGCCCCAGACATTATCATAAACTAAGAAAACTGTTTTCTTATATTAGCTTAGACATTTTATCAATCAATCTCCTTGTTCTATCCATGGAAAGGATATCAAATGGCCTTAAAATGGCTCAGTTATGGTTGGTTAAATATATTACATGAACTCTGTGAACCATTAGCACTAACTCTAAGTTTGAGAGTTTTAGATCCACTCCAGCTTTCTTTAAAACTCAAAACAGAGCAGCCAAAACTTGAGTGCAATAAGATTTCCAAGCCCCATTGATGCCAGGTGCACTGAATACTAGGAGGCTACTCTTTAACACAGTATTTTTCAAATATCAATTTACTGGGTTGACACACTAATTTCATATCAATTTACTGGGTTGACATAAATTCACTAGGTCATGTCTGGCATTTTTTAAATATAACAGTATAGGACAGTTATGCTGTATGCTTAAAATCAGTTATTTATTCTAAAATGTGTTTATATCAATTACATAAAAATGAAATGAGTGCAAAAAAAGAAAACTCAAAACAAAGAAATTCTAAAACCAGACATGAAAAATGACATAAAAATGAAGTTGAATGCTTTGAAAAAAGATCGCTAAAAAATAAATAAGAAAATAAGTAAGTCCTAAAAACTGATGCAAATTAGTTATAAGCTAGAAAACTGTAAAAGATGAGGAAAGAAATGATAAAGGCTAAAAGAACTCCGCAGTAATATTGTTTTACAAGTGCCTTAAGCTCTCTCTACCACTATAGAAAAGCAAAGGTTGGAAATCTTAAACCCAAAATATCAAGAGTGGGGCTTATATAAGAAAAACAAGGAGTATTTCCAATCAGCAGAGCCACACAGTGAGTCCAACACCAAAAATTGGAGAATGAACATAAAATTACACGTTTTAAGTAAAAATAAAAAGTTTAAGGCTTAAATTGTCTTGTAAGTCTACACCATACATGTTAAAAGGACTCATATATTTTTAAATTTTGGCTAGTCCTTAGAATATGATGAAATAGAATCTGAATGTTATAAACTCACCTCACCTATCAACAAAGGAAGGAATCACAAGGCACACCTTTAATGTATCAAAGAATGTAGTCAGATGACTAGAGTATAAGACAATATGATCAGAGCAAAGTACAGAAAAAAATAATAGTCTCACATCAGGAAGGACTAACCATTTATGAGCTAAAGATTTGAAATCAGCGCAGATAACTAGTTTTCTATAATGCTTTCCTGCCTCCTCATTCTTACTGTCCTCTTGCCCCACTAGAACTGGTTACACCTTCATATCCCACTGGCTGCTGTGTTTGTCTACTCAGGGACCTACCAAAGCCTCTAAGATAATTCCCTATACATCATTGTTTATATATGCATGTCCATCATCAAGACACCAAGCTCCTGGAAGATAAAGGACCAGGTCTTGTCTTGTATTCCCAGCATCAGCCTGAGGCTTGACACTTGGTAGGTATTCAGTAAAATTTTTTTTAAAGATTTTATTTATTTATTTGGGGGGGGAGGGGGAGAGCACAGAGGGAGAGTGAGAGGGAGAAGCAGACTACCCGCTGAGCAGGGAGCCCAATGTGGGGCTTGATCCCAGGACCCTGAGACCATGACCTGAGCCGAAGGCAGACACTTAACGGACTGAGCCACCCAGGCGCCCCAGTATTTAGTAAATTTTTGTTGAATGAGTGACTATGCACATATAAGTCAAGGTGTTGTCCTAATTTTCAATAAAAATGGAAGGTAACTCAGTTTGAAGTAAATTGTAAATTTGGCAATTAAAAAAAAGGGGGTTACAGTAATATAAGCAGGAGGGCACTGGTGCATTTTTAAGCTCAAAAAGAGAATCACTGGAAAGGTCAAAGTTCACTAGACTTTTACAGCTTGGTTGAAATAACCATTAAAACCATTCTACTCACGTTGCCTTGACTCTGGATTTAATATGAACCCTTCTTTGATTTTGGTTCCCTGTTTGAGATCTTGACACTTCAAAGGAAGTCCCCCTAAATAGTCAAGACAAGATTCTGGTCACTGAAAAGGAAATGTAGAAACATTTTATGTCTCTAGAGTAGAGACAACTGATAAGTTGATATTCCAGCACAAATCAGAAAAGACTGGCTGGCCTGGGAAAACAATGGAGGGAAACTATTGCTTTATTCTTAGGTTTGTCCCTCCATCTCTAAATACCCAAAATATGGTCATTTTTATTAGCTAAATTACATAAACAATTAAAGTACTTTTCCTGAATAACAGTGTAATACATACTGACTGTAGAAAAGTCGCAAAGGACTAAAAAGTATAAAGCAAGAGAAAAAAACAAAACAAACATACTCATAATCCTACTACACCAGGGCATCTACTCATTTGGCACATACACTTCCAATTGTCTTTTTTGCAGTTTTCTTTATATAGTTGAGATTACTATACATGATACCTTTTTATGGTCTTAAACTAACAAGATAAATTCTCATATTAAGTTTTCTTCTATTTACCCTGCCCCGTGAAGAGTTTTCCTTTTCCATCACTCCAAATTTTCTAGAAAAATCTCTCTCTAGATAATAAAATCAGTGAGATTTTATTAATCAATCAAAAATGTTTATTGAATAAAGCCATGTACAATGTATCAAGCTGATATTGAAATAAACACACAGAAATAAAAAAGTGACTATGTTTAAAGAAATTAAAAAGCAGGCTGAGAAAACAAACCATCTGTACACAAAGAAAACTTGTCAAGTAACCCCTGTTTAATGAGTTAGGTGATAAAGGGGTACAGAACGGGGGAATACCAAAGGTAGCTTAGAAGTAAGTGGGCACTCTGGGCTCTGACAGATAAGACTAGATAAACTCTACATGAATCCTTTCACTTAATCCCCCAGTGAACCTTGTGAGGTGGATACTACTATTTCTCCATTTTACAGCAATGGGAACTGCACTGCAGGGAAATACATAATTTGACTCAAATCATAAAGCTAATTAGCGGTGGAGCTGAGATTCAGCCAGTCTGTCTCCAAAGTTGGGCTCTTAACACTGCCTTCTAGGAGATGTCCAAGGCTTAAAAGAGACTGAAGAGTCAAAGAGGGGGAAATGTCCAATCAAGTGGTAGCGGAAAGGAAAGGAGGAACTTGCAACCTATGGTTGAGAGTAGAGAATAGGCAAGAAGGGGTAAACAGATGCAATATACATCACTATGTAATGATAAGCTTCCCAGGAGATCACCATGGGCAGGAGAGGAATGAAGGCAAGTTGTGTCTCTACCAGTCTTGTTTGTTTCTACCATTCTTTAAGATGCTCAGTACTCGGGGCGCCTGGGTGGCTCAGTCGGTGGGACCTCTGCCTTTGGCTCTGGTTGTGATCTCGGGGTCCTGGGACAGAGTCCCGCATCGGGCTCCCTGCTCAGCGGGGAGCCTGCTTCTCCCTCTGCTCATGTGCTCTCTCTCCCTCTCTCTCTCAAATAAATAAATATTAAAAAAAAAAAAAAAAAGATGCTCAGCACTCGGGTCATTTTGGAAGACGGGGTTTCCCTGGGGACTTCCTGCCTCACCTCCAGGTAGCCCTGACCCTTCACCCCACTAATGCCTAGAGGTTTGGGGAGATGGGGTTCCTGCAACAAAGACCCTCATCCTTCACGGCCGCTCACTCCCGCTCACATACCTCGGTGCATGCTCGCACTCACACACACCTTCTGCCTGGAAGGGAGAGCCCCCCCCCCCCCCCCCCCCCGCCCCACGACTTCCTCTGCAAGCTTCCAACGTGGGGCCCACAGAAGCGAAGAGCTCACGTTCAGAACCAGGAGCGCCTGGGCCGGATGGGTGGGGGAATCGGGCCGGAGTCGCACAGGAACCCCGACCATCAGGCTCCCGCCCCTCGGATCCGAGCACCAGCAGTGCGAGGCGCTCTCGGCCCCCGCCTGCTACCCGAAGCACAGCGTGGCCGCGCTCCACTCGGCAGCCCACGCCTAACGAAGGGGCCGAAGCACAAGCGAAGCTGCCCCCGCGGGCCGCGGCGCCCTCCGCCGCCGCCCCTCCTTCCGGGTTTCCGCGCGGACTTCCGCCGATCCCCGGGCCGCCCCCGGCCCCCGGCTGTGCCCCCAGCCCCCCCGGACGCGCGGGCCCAGCGGGGCGGCGGCCTGGCGGCGGGAGCCGAGCCCGAGTCCCGCGGGCAGCGCGGGAAACGGAGCTCGACGCCCCTTCCGACGTCAGGAACCGCTCGTCGGCCCCGTCGGACGCCCTCCCAGGGCCCGGCTTTGGGCGGCGTGCCCCCGGCAGGGCAGGGACGCGCGGCGGGCGCGGGCGGGGCGCGGCCACCCTCTGCCCCGCCCCGGCCGCGGGCGCACCGCCCCGAGCGCCCTGGCCTCGCCCCCTGCGGCCCCTCCTCGAGCCCCCTCCGGGTCCCCTCCCACCCTCCTCCCGCTCGGTTCTCTTCCCCTCTCCCCCGAGCCCTGTCCCCTCCTCCTCCCCCGAGCGCTGGGCAGGGAAGGGGCCCCAGGCGGAGGAGCGGACCCCTACCTCCCCAGGTTGCTGGAAGCTATGGAACTTGGGGCGCCGGCCGCGCAGCCGGCTGCGTCCCGGAGCTTCTGGACCCAGAATCTGTAAACGCAGCCAGTGACACTCGCCCAGCAGGTTAAAGGCGCGGAGTTGGCTTTCCAGGAGGCTCTTTTGGCAAATTAAGCTTTTCACACGGGTGGCTCCTTCCTTAGGACCTGGGGAGGTAAGGCAAGATTGCGCGCAGCTCCTTAGAAGAAGTGTTTGGACGCGGAAGGGGCTTAGTGGCACTGAGGCGCGATGGAGAGTGGGCAAGATTTTAGGTAGAAGAGCAAAAGTCAGACCCAGCTCGCCCGTGTCCGGCCCTCTACAAGGGGATCTAGGCCCCCTTGACTTTCCTTCCTGTGCCTTCCAGGCCCTTGGCTTGCCAAAACCATCTTCAACGCCTTTCCTTGGTGGTCCTCAAGGCTTCACTGGAGAACATTAGAGCCAGTATTTCAGGTTGAGGGAAGGGGATTACACCACCAAATCTTAGAAATTTAGAGTCAACGTTCTGATTTGACCCAAAAAGCAAAACGATGTGCTCAAAAAATAGAATAAAAGTCAGATGGAAGTACAGAAAGATGGTCGGATCTAGAGTAAAAAGATAGGCTTAAATCTTGGCATTACCTCTAGCTAGTTTTAGGTCTTGAATAAGCCAGTGAAGCTCTTTGAGACCATTTCTTCTTCTATAAAATGGAATAATAATCCCTACCCTCGGTGTTGTAAGGAAAAACAAGATAATGCATGACAGTGTAAACTATAAAATGGTATACAAATGTAAGCTATTATGTCTTCAGAGATTTTTGGCCTAACCCAAGGAGAAAAAGAAACAAGATAGCTTAAACTTGACTTCCAACAACACCACAATGAAAGCCACATTTCCCAACACTGTTTTAGCCATGCTTTGAAGGAGACCCCAGGAACCTGTGAGACTGTCACAAAATTTTTGCAAAATTGTCTTAACCAGGATACTTGTATTTTACCATCATTAAAAAAAAAACAGCTTGTCATTTAATACATCTGAGAAGAGGGAACATTATGAATCAAAGACAGAGTGTCAAAATAGTGAAAAAGTAGATAAAGACTAGGAAATATTCAGTTAAACCAAATAAAACAGGTCGTGTGTTGTTTTACTACAGAATTCCTCAGAGCCTTGGGTATGCATACTGTGACTCCAAAGAGATTCCCCGGAATCAGCACATCAGGCTGATGGATCTGTAAAGAAATGCACTTGAACACCCCGCCTGTCCTTTATTCACATCTTTATCACAGACAGACTGAACTAATCCATGCTTGGGATTTCTAAGCTTTAGAACCTGAGGCAAATCATTGCAATTTCCCCCTTCTTCATCTGTAGCCAAATGCTTGCAAAGAATTAAACCTCATAGATTCATTAACTAAGCTTTTATTGAGCGCCTGGGTGCCACGCCT
The DNA here is from genome assembly GCF_011800145.1 of Mirounga leonina. NCBI lineage: Eukaryota > Metazoa > Chordata > Mammalia > Carnivora > Phocidae > Mirounga > Mirounga leonina. The sequence goes on along the minus strand of NW_023270377.1, from coordinate 57,336,144 downwards.
AGCACAGGGCTATTGGTACACAAGCGCTTCAAGCAAGTAAAAACTTCAGCCCTTGAGTTCCAATCACAGAAGGAGACAAACACAAATAATGAAGTGACAATGCACTTGGCCATTCACTTTGAACAGCTGTCAGTTGAGCAGAGGTCTGGTCTCAAACTCCAAAGCCTACCGAGAAGAGCCAGGGAATATAAAGGCGAGGGGCTGGGACTGCAGAACGGGAGAAGATTGGCCTGCTCTGTAGGCAGAAACACCATGAAGTGTGCACTGTTTGTTGTTAGGGAGGACCACGTTACTACATCTCCCAATCTTCCAAGAGAAGCCGGAAATCTGGATTCTGGGAAATCACCTCATTTCTAAATGATGTCAGCTAGTTAAGACTTTTAAAAAAACATTGCAGGACCATCAAAACTCATTTCATGTACTGCCGGTTTGTAACTTCTGGCCTGCAGTGACCCATGTCACCAAAAATTATTCAAAAGTGTGACAAGAACACAAGAAGTTTGAGAAACACTGCTTTGTAGCTACTATCAATAAAGGAAGTATAAGTGCCAGGTCATATTCAATCTTCATGACATGGAGAAATATTTATAATGTGCATAATAGGTGATGGTCTTATTACTGTTTTGATTGTAATAACCTATGTGAATAAGTCATTAGGATACTGTACCTCAGTTTATCCATCAAAAAACAACAACAAAAACTTGGCTTTACCTTGGTAGCAAAAACCTAAATTTTCCAAAACAAAGTAAATAGAATAGAAGTAGTGAGGGGAAACTGCAGGTTTGCTGAATCCAAAATATTGTTTTATAATCCCGTTCCTCTAGATTCTCAAAATACTTGAGTTTGGGGAGGAATTGTGGTACACACATACTATATTTATATATAGTATTTATATATAGTATTTATAGCTACCCAGTACACTTTGCATTTGTTTTGCCAAACATGTCACCCAACTATAGTTTTTTTGTTTGTTTTTTGAGGGCTGGAGTTGAAAACAAAGATGCTGAAGGATTTCCTAGTTTGGCTAAGATTACCTCAAGAAGAAACGAATAGTTGATTAATTTGATCTCCCCTATTTCTCCGACTGCTATTTCTCACTCTTCATAGAATCCCCTCTCTCCTTCCTTGGGTTATTAAAAGTTAACCCTCCCCTTCTTTCTCTTCTTCCTGGAGAGATTATTCATGCCCACAGCTTCTTTTATCATATGGACACTGGGACTCCCAAGTCTGTTGCTCAGGCCTAGCCCTCTGTCCTGAATCTAGGTCAATGTGTCCAAAGACCAGACATCTCTGAAAGGATCCCACAGATCCCTCAAACTCATCATGTGAATAACAGAAGACGGGGCAGCTGGCTGGCTCAGTCAGTAGAGCATGCGACTCTCAATCTTGGGGTTGTGAGTTCAAGCCCCACGTTGGGTATAGGGATTACTTAAAAATAAAATCTTTAAAAAAATAAATAACAATACATCACCTTTACCCTAAAGCCCACTCTTCTTCCTCTATTCCTATCCTTGGTTATGATACCAGTTACCTATGCTAAAAACTTAGGGCTTACCATAAGCTCCTCTTGTTCCTACACCCCACCCCCCAAATCAAGCCTGCCATCAAGTTGGATCTTAGCAGTTTGTTATCTCCTCATTACCTTCACAATCTACTTGGTTTAGTTCACCTCTTATCTGGACTTTATTAGGATAAGGTTGAAAATACCATGCCCTGCCAACAGGACCCTCTACAACTGACCCCTCTTTAGCCTCACTTGTCACTGCTTCACCCCTTGCATGTTATGCTCCACTAAAAACTATCAGTGTTGGGCTAATGTTGATGGGATCCAAATGTTTGCAACTCGGCATCTTTGTCAGCCTCAAGCCTTGACTCAGACCCCAGTTTCCTTACAGTGGGCAGTAAGCAAACCAGAGAGAAGTGCAGAATGCCAAATCACCGGAACAGTCTCTAGGGGACCCCTCCTAAAATAGTGAGCCCCCACCACAGTGTCCTTGGGATGCCTTTACAGGTCCCCTTGCCTGCCTCTGCCTAGTAGATCCTTGACTCACTGAACAACTTCACCCCCACTTTCCTCAGCCACCTTGCCTGTCGTCCTCTTGGACCTTAGGAATGCTAATGTTTGCTAATAATGAACACACATGTATCCCCAAATGTTGCTGCCAGGGTCATTGTCTTATCTTGGAAAAAATTGCCCCAACTAAGAGGGCCCGGTTTTCTCCTACAGGCCCTTGTCCGTTCTGCTTCTGCTCCCAGCCGATCACAGGTGGACTTTTCTTCGTAGGGAGGAGGGACCCCACCGAGCCATTGGCCCAGGCCAATGGACATTTCTCATCTTCATCAGAGTCCATGGCTCCATGGATAGTGTTGGTTAGGATGAGGCTAACTTGGGCATTCGTGGTTTTCAAAACTAAGTTTATTAAAACAACAAAAAAAAATAAATTAATAACAACCCGTCCTCATATAGCTTCAGCTGCAATTTAAGGCTAGAAGTTAAGAAAATCCTAACGTTCTTAACAACAAAATTTATTGGGGTTTTCAGCGGGTGGGAAGGAATTTTCATGGCACTCTATCCTGCAATTAAGGTGGGACAGGAATTGCCTTTAGATACTTGACTCGTGTGCACAGAGGAGAAAGGAACAAATGTCACTCTGTGGCAATAAACTGTCAATTTAATTATCTATTAATGTCCTGCAAGCTGAAAGTCTTTTGGTATTTTCTCCAAGAAAACATCTCCAAATTGTCAGCAGCCTCCCCTGCGTCCTAATTATTGTGTCACTAACTGTGTTGGTTTCATTTCTTTTTTCCACAAAATGGGTCCCTCAGCATTGGCTGATCATAGTTATCATTTTTTAATGGGCAAATTTGATGGATTTACAAAGAGTTTCCCCAAAGCCGCAGGCCATTTGGGCCTCGTGCATCAGTGCGAGGCAAATGTGAATCGAGTAATTCTGTCTCGGCCATTTGTCAACACCTCAGAGCAGGAAATGTCAGCGGCACATGACGGTGATCAAACTGGTTATGAATTTGAATTTGGCTTTTCTTTTAAGGATGATAACCGCGTGATGTTAACCATCTATTACCTTTCAATTTTATAGTCTCTGTCTCTTTTTTTAACTAGACAGTTTAATTTTTATGCCATAATTCTTGGCCCACCAACCATCGGGAGAATAACACCAAAGGAACGAGGGATTTAGTCTACGAGAGCAAAAATTACAAAAACAGTAACAGCTAACAGGTGACAAGGGCCACGCCCTGTTCCGAGTGCTTCCTCCGTAGGGACTCACTTAATCCAACAAAAACTCTATGAGCTGGTTTTTGTTATTACCCCCATTTTCCTGATGAGGAACTGAGGCACAGCGAGTTTTCCTGTGGTTTCAAAGCCAGGCAGTTTGCCCCCAAAACCAGTCGCCCACACTCGAAGCAGCAGGCGATTGATGATTCTTCATTACCATCAGAAACATTTATTGGATACTTAGGACAGGCATGTGAACCGTTTTACCTGTGTTCTCTCATTCAGTTCTCACAGCCTGTAAGGAAGTATGGTCGTCACTCCCCATTTTACAGAAGAGAACACCGAGGCTTACAGAGTTATGTGCCCAAAGTCACATAACGGCTGAGTGCCAGGTCGGGGACAGTGGATCTGTCAGACTCTTTACCACTGTGAGAGTTGCCTGAAAGGATAGGAGTCTGATCCTGGCAGAGCAGCAGGTCCTAAATAAAGTCACCAGCGTATCAGCAAGGAAATAAAAAATGCCCTGGGGGGCGCCTGGGTGGCTCAGTTGGTTGAGCGACTGCCTTCGGCTCAGGTCATGATCCTGGAGTCCCGGGATCGAGTCCCGCATCGGGCTCCCTGCTCAGCAGGGGGTCTGCTTCTCCCTCTGACCCTCCTCCCTCTCATGTGCTCTCTCTCATTCTCTCTCTCTCAAATAAATAAATAAATAAAATCTTAAAAAAAAAAAAAAAATGCCCTGGGAGGCTCTCTGGAGAAATGGCTGATTCTAGGGCTGGGGCAGCTGGGGCTGAAAACACATGGCGGGCTTGGGGCATTTCACACTGACAGAAAGTAAAGTCATGCTCAGAACAAAGCAAAACATAGAAAGGATGAAGGCGTGTCAGAAGGACACAGGAACAAAACTGAAGTTGTTCCCAACGTCCAACACTGGAACAATTTTGAGCACCAAATGAATAACAATGGTATCAGATTATAACTCAAAGAAAATAAATACCCATGAGTCCATACTGATAAAAATAAATGATTGAATAAATAAATAAATGAGTAGAAGACAAAAACTGTCCTGAAGGAAGGATTCCAAATGATAAATGAGGAAGGAATAAGGAAAGGAAAAAAATTGCCTGAAGGCCCGAGCAATGATGGTGGCAGGCGGGATCCCCTGAGGAATGTGAACGTTAGTGGGTGAGGCTTTAAGGAGAAACAGGATCTTTGTATAGCCTCAGATCAGCTACCCCAAAGTATTAATTAATACTGTGGTGGTTTGCACATACGTCCACAAATGCTTTGATACTCCTGACCAATACTCTTCCAAAGTGTCAAGGTCATGAAAGACCAGGGAAGCCTGAGGAACAGTCACAGATTGGAGAAGGCTAAGGAGACAGGACAAGTAACTATGATGTGATATCCTGGATTGAATTCCAGAACAGAAAAAGGATATTAGTGAGAAAACTGGTGACATCTCAGTTGTGGTCTGTAGTTTAGTTAATAGACTCCTATCAACGTGAATTTCTCAGTTTGGGTAACTGAGCCATGGTACGTGAGGTGTTAGTGTTAGGGCACTCGGTGATGGCTGTGGGGCGGGCAGCGCCCAGGAAGCACAGGACTGGGCAGGAGGCTACAGATAATACCTTGTGTCTGGAGATTGTTTTGTAACTGTTTAGAGCTTCCATGTCTTCTCTCGTCAGACTGGACCCGCTCACCTGAGTTTTATGATTTTCTCTGCTAGCTTCCAAAAGCCTGGAAGAGAATTCAAGAAAACAGGTAGCCCTGGATTAGGGAGTGGCACAGTAGGCTTAGAGACATTTCCAGTTGATGGAAAAACTAAGAAAATCAGAAAATATGGACTTTAGTTAATAGCATATCATTATTGGTTCGTTAATTGTAACAAACATCCCATGCTAGGGTAAGATGTTCATAATAGGGAAGCTGGGTGTGGGATTATTTGGGAATTCTCTGTGCTATTTTCTCAATTGTTTCGTAAAATTCCAACTATTCTGAAAAATAAACTCTATTTAAAAATAAAAATAAAGGGGCACCTGGGTGGCTCAGTTGCTTAAGCGTCTGCCTTCGGCTTGTCCTGGGATCCAGCCCCACATCGGGCTCCCTGCTGGGTGGGGAGACGGCTTCTCCCTCTCCCTCTGCCCCTGCTTCTGCTCTCTCTCTCAAATAAATAAATAAAATCTTTTTTAAAATTAAAATTAAAATTAAAAAATCGCTCCACCTGCGTTCTGGAGGTAAACAAAGCATTGAGACTCATTGAAAGTTCACCAGAGCTGCCCTGCTTTGGCTCCAGGGCCCTCGTGAAGGTGCCCAGAGAGAAAGGATGTGACAAGTGGCAGAAGCAGCACAGAGATGATAGCAGGACTCAGAGGGGACACAATTAGTCATAACAGGAAAGAGAGGGGTGGCGGGAGAGCGAAGGAAGGAGAGCATGCGCTTCAGGCGGTTTGTTTTACTTGGCTGCCCTGACCCCTCAGTCTTTGTCCCTCTGACCCGCTCCTCTGCCTCGTGTGCCCATTGCCTTCTAATGTCCTGCATGGTTACGCTAATACTGTTTGTCCCTCCAGATTCCCTCTGCACTCTTTTCCACATGGCTCTGTGGCCCAGGGGACTCCCTGCCTGCAGCTTCCCTGGGGCCTGCCGGGTGGGAGGGGGTGGGGGTGGGGGGCACAGGCAGGAGTTCTGAGCACGGAGGGGAACAGGGTCCAGTCCCGAAGCTCCCGCCCCATGTGGGGCACCTCACCTGGCCAGGTCCCTCTCACAGAGCTCTCTCACTGGGTTCTGGTGACTGCCCCTTGTCTTGCCCCATTAGGCCCACGCATAGGCGGTGGTTCCCCAGAGTGAGTGGCTCTCTGTACGACACCATTTCTTGTTGGTTTCCCTGAAGTCTGCCCACATCTTGGTAAATCCTCTCATTAAACTCGTCTCGATTACTCAATTGAATATGCCATCTGTTTCCTGCCGGGACCACAACTGATGGAAAAACTTATTCTATTTACTGTCTGTTGTTTATCTTCCCCTTTAGAACATAAACTCCATGAGGGCAGAGATGTTAGGGGCTTCCTTCATGGCCGCCGCACTCCGTGAATGAATGAGGGAGGGTTCGTTTCATCTGTAATGTCTCATTCGGTAGCCGCTAGCCACCGGTGGCTATTGAGCTCTCGCAATGTGGCTGGTAGGACTGAAAAACCATTTTATTTATTTATTTATTTTTTAAGATTTTTTATTTATTTATTTGAGAGAGAGAGAGTGAGAGAGAGAGCCCAAGAGGGGGGAGGGTCAGAGGGAGAAGCAGACTCCCCGCCGAGCAGGGAGCCCGACGTGGGACTTGATCCCAGGACTCCGGGATCATGACCTGAGCCGAAGGCAGTCGCTTAACCAACTGAGCCACCCAGGCACCCTGAAAAACCATTTTAAATTTTATTTAATATTGATCATAATAGCCACAGTATCAGTCTTTGGGAATTTCCTGAGCATAAGGCAGTTGTGGAGCTCCGACGTCCGCGGCGCCCCAAGAGGAGTTTGGAGAGTGGCTCGGCGGCCTCTGCTGTTTGCTTGGCCCTGGGGAGCTGCAGTGCTGGCCTTTCTGGCATGCTTCTAGGCCGGCAAGCTCGGGATCGTGTGCCCTGCTTTTATACATTTACATTTTCATTTCCCTGCAAACTTTCTGTTTCTTGGATAATAGAGTTACAGTGTGCTCACCAGGCCCTTACAAACTTGCAGCTTACAAAAGGGCTCTGGCCCCTAGCCAAGGGAATCTCCAGCTGCTGACTGACCCTGCCTGGAAAGTCAACTTGGAAGAGATGCAAATGTCCTAATCCTCTTCCAAACCACTCTAAGTAGGTTTTATCCAGTGACCTGTAAAACCAAATTAGTAAAGGGACACTTTAATTCCAGCTCATTAGAGAGCTTCTAAAATCTTTGAGAAAGCCAACACAGCAAATTTCTGTGCTGGGGGGCTGAGAAACACATCCCATTTTCAAAAGCAAAATGTCCTTGCTTTCTTAGGGTTCTTGCAAATCATTCAATACGCAGAAGATATTTCGGAGGCTTTCACAGGGATCCCCAGTGAAGGTGGGAGCGGTTCCTGAGAGGGAGAAAAATATGGGGGCCTAGGGAGGTCAAGTGATTTTCCCCATGTTCTGCCAAGTCCAGTCCCAGCTCCGGTCTCCTGACTCCAGTGTGGGGAACATTTGCACTGTTCTTATTATTACCCCAGGAGCTGGCTTATTGCACAATATCAGGAAATAGTCCATATGGAAGCCTGGCCCACAGAGCGTACATGTTCTGCTTTTTATTCCGCAGCTTTTTTATAGAGTGTGTTTTCCTTTCCCATAATGTCATCTGGAAGCAATTCCTCCCAACAGCTGGATTTGCTTTCACAATTGGTAAACACGTAAAATGGAAGGCAGGGGAAGATGCGGAGTGTCACCAGAGGAGTCTTTCCCCCACCCGCTTGGCTCATGTTCTGAGGCTTATCATGGGTCTCTGCACAAGCCTCATCAAAACTGAGACTGTCTTCAAACAAGCAACCCCCACTGCATTCCCTCCTTCAGGGGGTCAGCATGTTCTTTGGGGGAGAAATTTTCTGAATACTTTGCCGATAAAATTGATCAGATGCAGACCAGACTGCTAGTCGCCCAGATCCCGGAGCTCCACGTGGAGACCAGCAGAGCAGCGTCCTCCCCAGGTTCCCACCATCCTGGCACCATCAGCACTTCTGGGGTCCCACCGGAAGTCTCTCGGAGGGCACAGCCTTCCCAGCACGCCTGCCACCGGAGCCCATACGGGACCAGAGCCCAACGAGCACTGACTAGGTCATCAGAGAAGATGACTATTCCCTCAGGAGCAAGCTTTCACCAGGCACACACAGAAGGCAGCCAGTTCTCCGGAAGGCCAAGAGCACGGCTGTCCTGTGGGTGTTGGCTCACACCCTCCCCCACTCTGGCTCCAGGGCCTGGGGGGGCAGCTTCTCTAGGGGTTCACCAACACGGTTAGTTCTGGTCCAGGGGGTCTAGGGCACAGTTGAAGCTGGAATAAAGTGCTGGGGGACAAAGCTCAGGCTTCAGGCATTGTCCTGCCACATCAGAAATGCTATTCTTTGATCAAAGTCTCAGATTTGGAAGAAATCAACCTAGCATATGGCTGAACTCTCAGAGGGAGCACGCGAGTATGCCATTGACCAGGCAGCCCTACAGAGTCGCAGGAGAGGGTGCGTGTCACCCGGCCCCACTGAGTGGATGACCGCAACACGGTGCTGGCCTGCTGGGGTGAGGGTGAGTGTGGGGGTGGGAGGGGCTCCCTTCCCAACACCACCAATGCTCCAGGTAGCCAGGGCTCCACTTCCCATGCAGGGAGCATCCTTGTGCTGTGGCCCTTTGGCTGCAGAGTTCTGCTGGAAGAGATGGGCATCCCTCCCACTGAACAAACAAAAGGAGACTCTCAAGGGCAGCGCTCAGCAGAGGACCCTGAGGAGGCTGGCTGCCCAGCTCCTCGGCACAAGCTGCAAATAGAACCCCTTTGCCTGGGCCCATGATGCATGGAGTGCTCTCCCTCTCGGTTCTGCTTCTATCCTGGAGTCCCTCTTCCCTCTCCCTCCTCCACGAAGAAGCTGTATCTTGTCTGGAGCCAGGGGACAGAAATTTCATTATACATTTTCCAAATGTCATGCCTCATAGCTGAAATTTTGAAACTCCATGCTTCTGGTTGCATGCCAAGGCTGCTACCTCCAGACCCTGGTCACTCTGGTCTGGTGGCCTGGACTGCTAGGGGGGGGCCCTCGGGGTACACTTGGAGAGATTTGCTGAAGCCCAGGACAGAGGGGTGGGTGGGTGAGAACAACCCATTGGTGAATACTTCAAGGTGATCCTCGAGATTAAAGCAACTAGAGACATAACAGCCATATGCAATGTGTGGACCTCGTTTGGATCCTGATTCAAACGTACCACTGTAAGAAGACATCTTGGGATAGATCAAGGAAATTTGAATTTGGGCCGGGTATCAGAAAATATTTAGGAATTTATTGTCAATTTTGATATTGTGATAATGGTGTTGTGGTTATATAAGACAATGCCCTCATCTTTCAAAAAGTATATACTGAAATATTTGGGGGTGAAATACGATGTCTGCGATTTATTTTAAAATACTAAAGAATAAAAGTCTGATGAAGCAAATATGGTGTCTTAGTCCACTTGGGCTCCTACAACAGAATACTGTAGTCTGGGTGTAAAGAACAAAATTTATTTCTTGCAGTTCTGGTGGCTGGAAGTACAAGACAAAAGTGCGGGCAGATCCAGTGTCTAATGGGAGCCTGCCTCCCGGTTCACAGATGGTGTTTTCTCACCTCGACCTCCCGTGGCGGAAGGCACGAGAGAGCTCTCTCGGAGCTCTTTTATAAGGGCACTAATCCATTTACGAGGGCCCTGCCCTCATGACTTAATCACCTCCCAAAGGTCCCACCTCCTAGTATCACATTCAGGGTTAGGTTTCAACCTATGAATTGGGGGAGGTGGGGCATAATCATTCAGACTATAGCATAGGTAAGATGTTAATGGTTGAATCTAAATGATGGGTATATGGGACTCTTTAAACTATTCCCTCTACTTTTTTTTTTTTAAAGACTTTATTTATTTATTTGAGACAGAGAGAATGAGAGAGAGAGAGCACATGAGAGGGAGGAGGATCAGAGGGAGAAGCAGGCTCCCTGCCGAGCAGGGAGCCCGATGCGGGACTCGATCCCGGGACTCCAGGATCATGACCTGAACCGAAGGCAGTCGCTTAACCAACTGAGCCACCCAGGCGCCCTATTCCCTCTACTTTTATGTATGTTGAAAGAAATTTATAATGAAAAGCTTAAAGTACAGGCAATTTTATTCACAAAAGCTCAGAGGAGAACCTAACACACCTGTTGACTCACCTCAGTGGTGACTGAATTCTGTAATGAGGTTCGTAATCCTCCTGATGGTCGGGGGAAAGTACAACAGGGGGCCACAGGGGGCTGAGCAACTACCAGGTAAAGTTATTACTGCTACAGCCCCGATTGCTCTCGCTGCCCTCGCCCCCCAGCATTCTACCCCGTCCAATCTGTGTGCTGGCCACATCCTGCACCCACTCATGCACAGACACGGATCCGGGTGATGCTTTGCCAGGTCCTTTGCAAAGATGATGACTGCCTTTTAGGGGCACTGGAAAAGGCCTCTAGTTAGAAAAGTCAAAGCAGGTCCGACACTTATTCTTTTCCTGCTCTGGCCCTTGGCACCAACTTCTATGTTCTCAGCCTAGGTTTGTCCATAATCTTTAGCCTTAACCTGGTTTTGGGAAGGAGAAGATTCTTCGCTGTTTTACTCACCTCATCTTTCTGGCTGAAACATAAGCTTTTTCTAGAAAATTGTTTTTTCCCTTCTGTTTTGAAACATTCTGGGTATTCTACTTTTCTGTCTTTGCGTAAAAGGCAAGTGCCCATTCCTGGTGCCAGGCCATGCCTGTCCTTTCTTTTCTTCTTTTGTTTTTTGTTTTTTTTCTATTTTTTCTTTTCTTTTCTTTTCTTTTTCTTTTAATTCCTGTGTAGTTAATATACAGTTATATTCCTTTCAGGTATACAATATAGTGATTCAGCAATTCCATATGTTACTCAGTGCTCATCACAATAAGTGTACTCTTAATCCCCATCACCTATTTCACTCACCCCCCCCCACCCACCTCTCCTCTGGCAACCACCAGTTTGTTCTCCATAGTTAAGAGTCTGTTTTTTGGTTTGTCTCTTTTTTCCCCTTTGTTCATTTGTTTTGTTTCTTTAATTCCACATATGAGTAAAATCATATGGTATTTGTCTTTCTCTAACTGGCTTATTTTGCTTAGCATTTTACTCTCTAAATCCATCCATGTTGCTGCAAATGGCAGATTTCATTCTTTTTTATGGCTGAGTAATATTCCATTGTGCATATACACCATATCTTCTTTATCCATTCATCTATCAATGGACACTTGGGCTGCTTCCATAATTTGGCTATTGCAAACAATACTGCTATGAACATCCAGGTGCATGCATCCCTTCAAATTAGTGTTTTTGTATTCTTTGGGTAAATACCCAGGAGTGTGATTACTGGATCATAGGGCAGTTCTATTTTTAATTTGTTGAGGGACCTCCGTACGGTTTTCCACAGTGGCTGCCCCACTTTGCATTCCCACCAACAGTGTAAGAGGGTTCCTTTTTCCTCCACATCCTCACCAACATACCTTGTTTCTTGTGTTTTTGATGTTAGCCATTCTGATAGGTGTCAGGTGATATCCCATTGTGGTTTTGATTTGCATTTCCCTGATGATGGGTGATGTTGAGCATCTTTTCATGTGTCTTGGCCATCTGGATGTCTTCATTGGAGAAATGTTTGTTCACATCTTCTGCCCATTTTTAAATTGGATTATTTGTTTTTTCGGTGTTGAATTGTGTAAGTTCTTTATATACTTTGGATATTAACCCTGTATTGCATATAACATTTGCAAATATCTTCTCCCATTCTGTACGTTGTCTTTTAGTCTTATTGGCAGTCATGCCTGAGCTTTCTCAGTACTGACCACAGCACCCAGTCCTTTGGGGTGGAAAGGAAAGCCTCATGTGTAGAGGTGGTGCTATTGCTGAAGGCCTGCCCAAGCCGTATCGCCAACATATTTTGTAAGTAAGACAGCTCTCACGGAAACCAAAAATAAATCTTAAAGTTCCTATTTACACTTTGTTAGACTCAATATTTGGTATTTCTACAACATTTAAATAGGTTCTCTCATTTTCCTTTTTTCTTTCCTAATGAATTCCATTTTTGTCTCAGTTATAATTCAATGAGAACTACGGGTCTTACCAATAGCACACCCTTCCACTTGTCTACATTTCTGCTCCTTTTTGGTAAGTAATAAGGGCACTACCACTGCACAAACCGAGCCAGACCCCGCCCCCGCCGGTTGTGATGACATGCAACAGCTGTGACATTTCACTTGTCAGCGGGCGCGTCCAAGTCCAGACTCAGCCTACAAAAGGTGATAGAGAAGGTCAACATAGAAAGTGCGAAGTGTGGGTTGTTTGAAAGCAGAATATACAAAAGTTGCAAATGTTGCCCGGCCCCAACTAGAATGTAAGTGCCTTGCGGGCAGGAACGTTGTCCATCGTGTACAAAGCTGTATCCCAGTGCCCAGAACAGGGTCCAGCGCACAATAGATGCCGAATGCTTTCTGCATTCATGCACTGTCTGTGCTCTGGAAGCCTTGTAGCCACTTGTCCCATCCTGCTGTGTATGCCATTGTCGTATCTTACTTCAAGTTTCCTGAAAGCAGAAGTAAATCTCTTCCTCTTATCACGCTTCCATCATCCATAACTGAGATTCAATAAATGGGTACTGAACAGGTAGAAATAGGTTTGTTCTTTTGGGATCTAGCTAGTGATTACATAATTTTAAAACAAAATCCCTCACAAGTCATGAGAAAAAGCCATGGCTCATGCTATAGAAAGGGACAATTGCTGGAGCCCCCAGAAGTTTTTCAAGTACTGTGTGGCAGCGAAGTTGATTTCCTGCCCCAGAAATCTGGCGAAAGAATTCACTGGAGGGTTTAAGTCTGAGAAAAAAAGACCCAAGAAAGGAGACAGAGAAGGGGAGGTCTTTTGCAGGGCCTATAGATTAAGGCTATTTAGATATCACTTAAGAAAGGGACCAGATGCCAGGCAGGTTTGTGCTTCAGTTTAACCGTGTCCTCTGCAAAACTTGCTTATGGGAAGATCAGAAGCTCTGACGATCATTACTGAAGGGGATTCAGAGAAATTATCGTCTACTCCCGGTTGAAGAGAGAACAAGTCCTGCTCTTTTTTTGGTGTCAACCTCTACTGAAATGTGCTGTTATCAAATCAAAAGGGGGATAGATTCGAATTTTGCAACTCTGATGAAAGTGAAATAAAAGGAAATCTGTATCATCTTAATCAAAGCTTGTGCCACCTGGGTCGGCTCCCTGTCTCGTCCCTTGGCCTTCGTGACTCTCATGTGCTGGAGGTTAAGGGTTTGTTAGAGAAGACGGGTTTTGATTAAGTGTCACATTTAGTGTGATGTGACATGCTCTTTATCATTGCAAGGGAAGATTGGGGACCAGGGGGAGCTTTATAGCTAGTTCCCAATATAAATTAGGAGTCTTGGGGAATGGGTACTTTGCAGTTGGCCTTGATCTTTCCAGGGCCCAATGAACGTGTGTATGTGAGAGTGTGCACATGTGTGTGTGTGTGTGTGTGTGTGTAGAGATGGCAGAAAAGCCAGTTTTCACGGGGTCTGCGCTAATGGGCTGGTTATCCCACTTGGAGTTTGACTTGCAATTGTAACATGAGGCTCCAGTTCTAAATGTGTCCATGTTCTTGATGTACTGGGTAAAGGTCTCCCCACCTTTCACTCCTTTGGAATTTCCGTGTTGCGTCAGGAAATCTCAATCATTCATTCATCCCTTTTGGGGACCATGACACGAATTCGAAAATGGAGAAGCAAGAGGAAGCATTCTAAGTGCCACATGCCATTTCTAACCAGAGGCCACGGATATTGCCTCCCCTGCCTTTACCTAGAGAAAGGAGAGCGGGCAGAGCCAAAGCCTCCTCCAAATCTAAGAAGTGCTACACACCTTCAGACTCAGATTCTGGCTTAAATTGGAGTAGTGAGAGCACAGTGAAAATGGGGGTACAGTAAATCCCCAGAGTGTTCATGAGGAGGGAAAGGCAGGCGGAGGAGATTGAGGAAAACATCCCAGAGGGGACCACTCCCACCCAAAAGGCACCCCACCTCCAGATTAATCTTTCTAAAATATCACTTTTGGGGCACCAGGCTGGCTCAGTCGGGGGAGCCTATGACTCCTGATTTCGAAGCCATGAGTTCAAGCCACACTTTGGGTGTAGAGATTACTAAAAATAAATAAACTCAGAAGAAATTCACTTGCATCAAGTCCTTTCCCTGCTCAAAACCCTTCCATAACTGCCCCTACCCTTCCCTCCCATTGTCTATGAAAGAAAATCCACACCCATTATTCCAGCATTCAATGCCATACATCCTGGCACCACCATATTGTCTACTCATTGCCTCCCAAATGATTTAACTTCCTCCTACCTTCTAGCATTTGCTTGTCACTCCCCTATGTGGGATGCCTTTCCTGTTTCTCTCTCCTATGGAAAGGCTGCCCATCTTCCAAACATTGGCTACAGCCCTTCTTGTTTTATGAAGGAGGCACAGCCCGCTGAGTTAATGCCTTTTCTTTATTCCAAAAATATTAATGGAGTTTCTACTGCTCTCTCTTCCAGAACTGCTCCCAACACCTGGATTAGGTCAGAGAACCAGACATAAAGGCGCCTGCCTGCCTTCAAGGAGCTTGCACTGCAGTAGTCAGGGGGATGTGCAGGAAACTTAAAAGACAACGCATCCAAGTATTACTTAGTGGTGACAATTACTATGGTAAAAGAAAAGAACAAAATAGAGCAGGGTAGGGAAGATGAGGCGCTCCTGCAGTTTGGGGGGCAGGGGGCTGGCTGCAGTATTACAGGATGGTGAGGGTGCATCCCATTGAGATGGTGAGAGACTTGAGGGAAGCACGGAAGTTAGTCAAAATACTGGAGGGAAGAGAGTTCTTTTTTTTTTTTTAATTTTAATTTTATTTTATTTTATTTATTTGAGAGAGAGAGAGAGCGAGCGGGGGAAGGGGCAGAGGGAGAGCCGACTCCACACGGAACACAGAGCCCGATGAGGGACTCCATCCCATGACCCCGAGACCATGACCCGGGCTGAAATCCTGAGTCAGACACTGAACTGACTGAGGCCCCAGACTTCTCTAGAGGGTTCTAAACAAAGGGAGTATCTAGAGCTAAGGCCTCCAGGCAGAACTGTCCTAGTCTCCCTCCTCCTCACTTTTCCAGAGGGCTCTACACGCAGAATAGCATCGGAAGAGGATCTGTGAACGAAGAAAATAGAAGAACATCCATAATGTTGAATAATGAACAGAAAGGCCTCCAGTGTTTGGTACTGGCGGTCTGCATTAAGGAAGAAGTTAAGCGAGTAATGGAGAAGTGCTTAGGTTTTTATTACTATGTTCATTGGTAATATTTTTTAATTAGAAAAATTATTTACTTCTACTCCTTTTCTACATCTTATTGTTCAGGAAACCAACTTACATACATATCTGCAATAATGTACTGTCCCCACTCTTTAAAGGCAAAACACCATCTCAGCTTACGGGATCTTGCTTCCTGATTTTACAGTAATTCCTGAAAATCAGAAATGTGTTCTCCAAGAAGGAGAAAAAAAGGACATTGTAAAAAAAAATTTTTTTTTCACTTTTTTTCAGTATTACAGTTGTAGAAATGGAATCTATTTTCTTTAAGAAACGAGAAACTGTGAAGCAAATGCCACTTTATGTTGTTGGTTTGTCAGTACCGGGCAGGAGGAAAAAACAGTGACAAGCTTGTCTCTTCCTTCCCAAGAGATCCAGGCCAAGCTATGAGAGGCTTTCTTTCTTTTCAGAGATGCTTCTTTTTCTGCGGCTTTCCATCCTTGTCCACATTTCATATGAGAGGGTTGGTACAACCTTTAAAACTTCATGATCAGGAGCAAATCCACAGCCGCTGATTTCTTCCCAAAAGGCACGCAAACCCCTCAGATAGACAGTGTGGCAGGTCCATACTCACGACCAGTGTGGCCATGAGAAAAACCAACAGGACACAGATGAGTCCAATGAACAGAAGAAATCTACTGAGTTTTGGAATGTTGGGTGCATGGTGTTGGTCCAGGATTATGAAACAGAAGCTTTCCAACTTCCCACTGTAAACAGGAAGCTGGATGCAAGTCCTCCCGGAGTATACTGTCCATTTACTCTGTAGGCCAAGAAGGCTGCTGGCCTCTGACGCCCACGTTCATCAGGCACAGAGCCAACACTTGCAAGTTGGGCAACCACATCATCAGTGTTCCTCCTGTGATGAAGAAATCAGACCCCACCCCCAGCGCCTAGGCCATCATCGTCCTGCACCCAGGGCTACTTCTCAGCTTCAGGTTGGGACAATCGAGGCCAAGGCCAAGACTTGGTACAAACTGTCCATGGTGGTGGTGTAGGGGCAGCGCTCAGCCTCAAGCCCCACGTGCCCCCTGCAAGCAGCTAGGGTAGCTTTTTAGACATTCAAATGATAAAAAAGTGTTAACTGGCGATTGCTTCTTGATGTGAGAAAAATAACAAATACGCTTGTGAAATGGCAAACACCCCTTTGCGTCATGAAATAGTCCCTCCCTGTCTCCTTTCTTTCCATGACTCTGCGGCCCTCCAGACCCACACAACCCCGAGGCTTTCTAGCAACCCGCTCCTAGGGCCGCTCTCCTGGCCTCCGTCGTGCTCGGGGGCAACCCGGCGCTGGATGGAGTCTGGAGCCCCGTCCCCGCGCCTGCACTGCCTTCCGGGGCGGGGATCCTTGGGTGGTTCCTCCACCAGCCTGTGCTCATCTGTAAAATGGGGCTTGTCTTTTTTTTTTTTTTTTTTAAGATTTTATTTATTTATTTATTTGAAGAGAGAGACACAGCGAGAGAGGGAACACAAGCAGGGGGAGTGGGAGAGGGAGAAGCAGGCTTCCTGCTGAGCAGGGAGCCTGATGTGGGGCTCGATCCCAGGACCCTGGGATCATGACCTGAGCCGAAGGCAGACGCTTAACGACGGAGCCACCCAGGCACCCCTGTAAAATGGGGCTTGTCTTAACATCGTCCCGCCGCTCATTTCGGGATAATTCTTGGCCTGGTCCATAGTCCAGGGCAGTGAGTGCTCACTGTTGCACGGCTGGCCTCAGGGGGGTCCCATGCCTCCTGGTAGAGCTTTCGTCCTCTTTCTGCTGGAACCTCGAGAACTTCACAGCCCCCGGCTGTCTTTATCTGTCTTTATCTCTTTTGCCAGGCCCACAAGGGGTGGGGTTCCCCCCAAGGCTCTCTCTCTGCCCAAACTTCCTCTTCTTCTTCTTCTTCTTCTTCTTCTTCTTCTTCTTCTTCTTCTTCTTCTTCTTCTTCTTC